>NW_027422255.1:0-219135 GCF_037893015.1 Macrotis lagotis | reverse complement strand
CTTTACTCTTTGCTTGCCTTCCGTGCATTGCCTAGCCTTGCGTTGTCGTGCCTTAGCCTTTTTTCACCTTGCAATAGCCTTGCTTGCGTTGCCTTGCTTTGCCTTGCATTCTTTGCCTTCCGTTACTCTTTCCTTGTCTAGCCGTGCACTGCGTAGCCTTGCGTTGTCGTGCATTACCCTTGCCTCGCCTGACCGTGCCTTGCCTTGCGTTACCCTTTCCTTGCCTTGCCGTGCATTGCCTAGCCCTGCGTTGTCGTGCCTTAGCCTTGTTTCCCCTTACCGTGCCGTTCCTTCCGTTACCCTTGCTTTCCCCTGCTTTCCCTTGCCTTCCTTGCCTTCCGTTACTCTTTGCTTGCCTTTCGTGCATTGCCTAGCCTTGCGTTGTAGTGCCTTAGCCTTGCGTCGCCTGACCGTGCCTTGCCTTGCGTTACCCTTTCCTTGCCTTGCCGTGCATTGCCTAGCCGTGCATTGTCGTGCATCAGCCTTGCCTTGCCTCACCGTGCCTTGCCTTGAGTTACCCTTTCCTTGCCTTGCCGTGCATTGCCTAGCCGTGCGTTGCCGTGCCTTAGCCTTGTGTCCCCATGCCGTGCCGTTCCTTCCGTTACCCTTGCCTTGCCTTGCTTTCCCTTGCCTTCCTTGCGTTCCGTTATTCTTTGCTTGCCTTCCGTGCATTGCCTAGCCTTGCGTTGTCGTGCCTTAGCGTTGCCTCGCCTGACCGTGCCTTGCCTTGCGTTACCCTTTCCTTGCCTTGCCGTGCATTGCCTAGCCGTGCGTTGTCGTGCATTAGCCTTGTCTTGCCTTACCGTGCCTTGCCTTGCGTTACCCTTTCCTTGCCTGGCCGTGCATTGCCTAGCCGTGCGTTCCCGTTCCTTAGCCTTGTTTCCCCTTGCCGTGCCTTGCCTTTTGTTACACTTGCCTTGCCTTGCTTTGCCTTGCCTTCCTTTCCTTCCGTTACTCTTTACTTGCCTAGCCGTGCACTGCCTAGCCTTGCGTTGTCGTGCATTAGCCTTGCCTCGCCTGACCGTGCCTTGCCTTGCGTTACCCTTTCCTTGCCTTGCCATGCATTGCCTAGCCGTGCGTTGTCGTGCCTTAGCCTTGTTTCCCCTTGCCGTGCCGTTCCTTCCGGTAACCTTGCCTTGCCTTGCTTTCCCTTGCCTTCCTTGCGTTCCGTTACTCTTTGCTTGCCTTCCGTGCATTGCCTAGCCTTGCGTTGTCGTGCCTTAGCCTTGCCTCGCCTGACCGTGCCTTGCCTTGCGTTACCCTTTCCTTGCCTTGCAGTGCATTGCCTAGCAGTGCGTTGTCGTGCCTTAGCCTTGTTTCCCCTTGCCGTGCCGTTCTTTCCGTTACCATTGCCTTGCCTTGCTTTCCCTTGCCTTCCTTGCCTTCCGTTATTCTTTGCTTGCCTTCCGTGCATTGCCTAGCCTTGCCTTGTCGTGTCTTAGCCTTTTTTCACCTTGCCATAGCCTTGCTTGCGTTGCCTTGCTTTGCCTTGCCTTCCTTGCCTTCCGTTACTCTTTGCTTGCCTTCCGTGCATTGCCTAGCCTTGCGTTGTCGTGCCTTAGCCTTTTTTCACCTTGCCATATCCTTGCTTGCGTTGCCTTGCTTTGCCTTGCATTCCTTGCCTTGCGTTACCCTTTCCTTGCCTTGCCGTGCATTGCCTAGCCGTGCGTTGTCGTGCATTAGACTTGCCTCCCCAAACCGTGCCTTGCCTTGCGTTTCCCTTTCCTTGCCTTACCCTGCATTGCCTAGCCCTGTGTTGTCGTGCCTTAGCCTTGTTTCCCCTTGCCGTGTCGTTCCTTCCGTTACCCTTGCCTTCCCTTGCTTTCCCTTGCTTTCCTTGCCTTCCGTTACTCTTTGCTTGCCTTCCGTGCATTGCCTAGCCTTGCGTTGTCCTGCCTTAGCCTTCCCTCGCCTGACAGTGCCTTGCCTTGCGTTACCCTTTCCTTGCCTAGCCGTGCACTGCGTAGCCTTGCGTTTTCGTGCATTACCCTTGCCTCGCCTGACCGTGCCTTGCCTTGCGTTACCCTTTCCTTGCCTGGCCGTGCATTGCCTAGTCCTTCGTTACCGTGCTTTAGCCTTGTTTCCCCTTGCCGGGGCGTTCCTTCCGTTACCCTTCCCTTCCCCTGCTTTCCCTTGCCTTCCTTGCCTTCCGTTACTCTTTGCTTGCCTTCCGTGCATTGCCTAGCCTTGTGTTGTCGTGCCTTAGCCTTCCTCGCCTTACCGTGCCTTGCCTTGCGTTACCCTTTCCTTGCCTTGCCGTGCATTTCCTAGCCGTGCGTTGTCGTGCATCAGCCTTGCCTTGCCTCACCGTGCCTTGCCTTGAGTTACCCTTTCCTTGCCTTGCCGTGCATTGCCTAGCCGTGCGTTGCCGTGCCTTAGCCTTGTTTCCCCTTGTCGTGCCGTTCCTTCCGTTACCCTTGCCTTGCCTTGTTTTCCCTTGTCTTCCTTGCCTTCCGTTACTCTTTGCTTGCCTTCCGTGCATTGCCTAGCCTTGCGTTGTCGTGCATTAACCTTGCCTCCGCAAACCGTGCCTTGCCTTGCGTTACCCTTTCCTTGCCTTGCCCTGCATTGCCTAGCCCTGTGTTGTCGTGCCTTAGCCTTGTTTCCCCTTACCGTCCCGTTCCTTTCGTTACCCTTGCCTTCCCCTGCTTTCCTTTGCATTCCTTGCCTTCCGTTACTCTTTCCTTGCCTGGTCGTGCATTGCCTAGCCGTGCGTTGCCGTGCCTTAGCCTTGTTTCCCCTTGCCGTGACTTGCCTTTTGTTACACTTGCCTTGCCTTGCTTTGCCTTGCCTTCCTTTCCTTCCGTTACTCTTTCCTTGCCTAGCCGTGCACTGCCTATCCTTGCGTTGTCGTGCATTAGCCTTGCCTCCCCAAACCGTGCCTTGTATTGCGTTACCATTTCCTTGCCTTGCCCTGCATTGCCTAGCCGTGCGTTACCGTGCCTTAGCCTTGTTTCCCCTTGCCGTGCCGTTCCTTCCGTTAACCTTGCCTTGCCTTGCATTCCCTTGCCTTCCTTGCGTTCCGTTACTCTTTGCTTGCCTTCCGTGCATTGCCTAGCCTTGCGTTGTCGTGCCTTAGCTTTGCCTCGCCTGACCGTGCCTTGCCTTGCGTTACCCTTTCCTTGCCTGGCCGTGCATTGCCTAGCCGGTCGTTGTCGTGCCTTAGCCTTGTTTGCCCTTGCCGTGCCGTTCCTTCCGTTACCCTTGCCTTGTTTTCCCTTGCCTTCCTTGCCTTCCGTTACTCTTTGCTTGCCTTCCGTGCATTGCCTAGCCTTGCGTGGTCGTGCCTTAGCCTTTTTTCACCTTGCCATAGCCTTGCTTGCGTTGCCTTGCTTTGCCTTGCATTCCTTGCCTTCCGTTACTCTTTGCTTGCCTTCCGTGCATTGCCGAGCCTTGGGTTGTCGTGCATTAGCCTTGCCTCCCCAAACCGTGCCTTGCCTTGCGTTACCCTTTCCTTGCCTTGCCCTGCATTGCCTAGCCCTGTGTTGTCGTGCCTTAGCCTTGTTTCCCCTTGCCGTGCCGTTCCTTCCGTTACATTTGCCTTGCCTTGCTTTCCCTTGCTTTCCTTGCCTTCCGTTACTCTTTGCTTTCCTTCCGTGCATTGCCTAGCCTTGCGTTGTCGTGCCTTAGCCTTGACTCGCCTGACAGTGCCTTGCCTTGCGTTACCCTTTCCTTGCCTTGCCGTGCACTGCCAAGCCTTGTCTTGTCGGGCATTAACCTTGCCTTGCCTGAACGTGCCTTGCCTGGCGTTACCCTTTCCTTGCCTTGCCGTGCATTGCCTAGCCGTGCGTTGTCGTGCCTTAGCCTTGTTTCCCCTTGCCGTGCCGTTCCTTCCGTTACCCTTGCCTTGCCTTGCTTTCCCTTGCCTTCCTTGGTTTCCGTTAATCTTTGCTTGCCTTCCGTGCATTGCCTAGCCTTGCGTTGTCGTGTCTTAGCCTTTTTTCACCTTGCCATAGCCTTGCTTGCGTTGCCTTGCTTTGCCTTGCATTCCTTGCCTTCCGTTACCCTTTGCTTGCCTTCCGTGCATTGCCTAGCCTTGCGTGGTCGTGCCTTAGCCTTTTTTCACCTTGCCATAGCCTTGCTTGCGTTGCCTTGCTTTGCCTTGCATTCCTTGCCTTCCGTTACTCTTTGCTTGCCTTGCCGTGCACTGCCAAGCCTTGCCTTGTCGTGCATTAGCCTTGCCTTGGCTGACCGTGCCTTGCCTGGCGTTACCCTTTCCTAGCCTTGTCCTGCATTGCCTAGCCCTGTGTTGTCGTGCCTAAGCCTTGTTTCCCCTTGCCGTGCCGTTACTTCCGTTACCCTTGCCTTGCCTTGCTTTCCCTTGCCTTCCTTGGTTTCCGTTACTCTTTGCTTGCCTTCCGTGCATTGCCTAGCCTTGCGCTGTCGTGCATTAGCCTTGCCTTGCGTCACAGTGCCTTGCCTTGCGTTACCTTTTCCTTGCCTGGCCGTGCATTGCCTAGTCCTTCGTTACCGTGCTTTAGCCTTGTTTCCCCTTGCCGGGGCGTTCCTTCCGTTACCCTTCCCTTCCCCTGCTTTCCCTTGCCTTCCTTGCCTTCCGTTACTCTTTGCTTGCCTTCCGTGCATTGCCTAGCCTAGACTTGTCGTGCCTTAGCCTTGCCTCGCCTAATCGTGCCTTGCCTTGCGTTACCCTTTCCTTGCCTTGCCGTGCATTGCCAAGCCGTGCGTTGTCGTGCATTAGCCTCGCCTTGCCTTACCGTGCCTTGCCTTGCGTTACCCTTTCCTTGCCTGGCCGTGCATTGCTTAGCCTTGCGTTGCCGTACCTTAGCCTTGTTTCCCATTGCCGTGCCGTGACTTTTGTTACACTTGCCTTGCCTTGCTTTGCCTTGCCTTCCTTTCCTTCCGTTACTCTTTCCTTGCCTAGCTGTGCACTGCGTAGCCTTGCGTTGTCGTGCATTACCCTTGCCTCGCCTGACCGTGCCTTGCCTTGCGTTACCCTTTCCTTGCCTTGCCGTGCATTGCCTAGCCTTGCGTTGTCGTGCCTTAGCCTTGTTTCCCCTTACCGTGCCGTTCCTTCCGTTACCCTTGCCTTCCCCTGCTTTTCCTTGCCTTCCTTGCCTTCCGTTACTCTTTGCTTGCCTTTCGTGCATTGCCTAGCCTTGCGTTGTCGTGCCTTAGCCTTGCGTCGCCTGACCGTGCCTTGCCTTGCGTTACCCTTTCCTTGCCTTGCCGTGAATTGCCTAGCCGTGCGTTGTCGTGCATCAGCCTTGCCTTGCGTCACCGTGCCTTGCCTTGCGTTAACCTTTCCTTGCCTTGCCGTGCATTGCCTTGCCGTGCGTTTCCGTGCCTTAGCCTTGTTTCCCCTTGCCGTGCCGTTCCTTCCGTTACCCTTGCCTTTCCTTGCTTTCCCTTGCCTTCCTTGCGTTCCGTTATTCTTTGCTTGCCTTCCGTGCATTGCCTAGCCTTGCGTTGTCGTGCCTTAGCCTTGCCTCGCCTGACCGTGCCTTGCCTTGCGTTACCCTTACCTTTCCTTGCCCTGCATTGCCTAGCCGTTCGTTGTCGTGCCTTAGCCTTGTTTGCCCTTGCCGTGCCGTTCCTTCCGTTACCCTTGCCTTGTCTTGCCTTGCCTTGCCTTCCTTGCCTTCCTTTACCCTTTGCTTCCCTTCCGTGCATTGCCTAGCCTTGCGTTGTCGTTTCTTAGCCTTTTTTCACCTTGCCATAGCCTTGCTTGCGTTGCCTTGCTTTGCCTTCCTTCCTTGCCTTCCGTTACTCTTTGCTTCCCTTCCGTGCATTGCCTAGCCTTGCGTTGTCGTGCCTTAGCCTTTTTTCACCTTGCCATAGCCTTGCTTGCGTTGCCTTGCTTTGCATTGCATTCCTTGCCTTCCGTTACTCTTTGCTTGCCTTCCGTGCATTGCCTAGCCTTGCGTGGTCGTGCCTTAGCCTTTTTTCACCTTGCCATAGCCTTGCTTGCGTTGCCTTGCTTTGCCTTGCATTCCTTGCCTTCCGTTACCCTTTGCTTGCCTTCCGTGCATTGCCTAGCCTTGCGTTGCCGTGCCTTAGCCTTGTTTCCCCTTGCCGTGCCGTGCCTTTTGTTACACTTGCCTTGCCTTGCTTTGCCTTGCCTTCCTTTCCTTCCGTTACTCTTTCCTTGCCTAGCCGTGCACTGCCTATCCTTGCGTTGTCGTGCATTAGCCTTGCCTCCCCAAACCGTGCCTTGCCTTGCGTTACCATTTCCTTGCCTTGCCCTGCATTGCCTAGCCGTGCGTTACCGTGCCTTAGCCTTGTTTCCCCTTGCCGTGCCGTTCCTTCCGTTAACCTTGCCTTGCCTTGCATTCCCTTGCCTTCCTTGCGTTCCGTTACTCTTTGCTTGCCTTCCGTGCATTGCCTAGCCTTGCGTTGTCGTGCCTTAGCTTTGCCTCGCCTGACCGTGCCTTGCCTTGCGTTACCCTTTCCTTGCCTGGCCGTGCATTGCCTAGCCGGTCGTTGTCGTGCCTTAGCCTTGTTTGCCCTTGCCGTGCCGTTCCTTCCGTTACCCTTGCCTTGTTTTCCCTTGCCTTCCTTGCCTTCCGTTACTCTTTGCTTGCCTTCCGTGCATTGCCTAGCCTTGCGTGGTCGTGCCTTAGCCTTTTTTCACCTTGCCATAGCCTTGCTTGCGTTGCCTTGCTTTGCCTTGCATTCCTTGCCTTCCGTTACTCTTTGCTTGCCTTCCGTGCATTGCCGAGCCTTGGGTTGTCGTGCATTAGCCTTGCCTCCCCAAACCGTGCCTTGCCTTGCGTTACCCTTTCCTTGCCTTGCCCTGCATTGCCTAGCCCTGTGTTGTCGTGCCTTAGCCTTGTTTCCCCTTACCGTGCCGTTCCTTCCGTTACCCTTGCCTTGCCTTGCTTTCCCTTGCTTTCCTTGCCTTCCGTTACTCTTTGCTTTCCTTCCGTGCATTGCCTAGCCTTGCGTTGTCGTGCCTTAGCCTTGACTCGCCTGACTTTGCCTTGCCTTCCTTTCCTTCCGTTACTCTTTCCTTGCCTTGCCGTGCATTGCCTAGCCTTGTCTTGTCGGGCATTAACCTTGCCTTGCCTGAACGTGCCTTGCCTGGCGTTACCCTTTCCTTGCCTTGCCGTGCATTGCCTAGCCGTGCGTTGCCGTGCCTTAGCCTTGTTTCCCCTTGCCGTGCCGTTCCTTCCGTTACCCTTGCCTTGCCTTGCTTTCCCTTGCCTTCCTTGCCTTCCGTTACTCTTTGCTTGCCTTCCGTGCATTGCCTAGCCTTGCGTTGTCGTGTCTTAGCCTTTTTTCACCTTGCCATAGCCTTGCTTGCGTTGCCTTGCTTTGCCTTGCATTCCTTGCCTTCCGTTACCCTTTGCTTGCCTTCCGTGCATTGCCTAGCCTTGCGTGGTCGTGCCTTAGCCTTTTTTCACCTTGCCATAGCCTTGCTTGCGTTGCCTTGCTTTGCCTTGCATTCCTTGCCTTCCGTTACTCTTTGCTTGCCTTGCCGTGCACTGCCAAGCCTTGCCTTGTCGTGCATTAGCCTTGCCTTGGCTGACCGTGCCTTGCCTGGCGTTACCCTTTCCTAGCCTTGTCCTGCATTGCCTAGCCCTGTGTTGTCGTGCCTAAGCCTTGTTTCCCCTTGCCGTGCCGTTACTTCCGTTACCCTTGCCTTGCCTTGCTTTCCCTTGCCTTCCTTGGTTTCCGTTACTCTTTGCTTGCCTTCCGTGCATTGCCTAGCCTTGCGCTGTCGTGCATTAGCCTTGCCTTGCGTCACAGTGCCTTGCCTTGCGTTACCTTTTCCTTGCCTGGCCGTGCATTGCCTAGTCCTTCGTTACCGTGCTTTAGCCTTGTTTCCCCTTGCCGGGGCGTTCCTTCCGTTACCCTTCCCTTCCCCTGCTTTCCCTTGCCTTCCTTGCCTTCCGTTACTCTTTGCTTGCCTTCCGTGCATTGCCTAGCCTAGACTTGTCGTGCCTTAGCCTTGCCTCGCCTAATCGTGCCTTGCCTTGCGTTACCCTTTCCTTGCCTTGCCGTGCATTGCCAAGCCGTGCGTTGTCGTGCATTAGCCTCGCCTTGCCTTACCGTGCCTTGCCTTGCGTTACCCTTTCCTTGCCTGGCCGTGCATTGCTTAGCCTTGCGTTGCCGTACCTTAGCCTTGTTTCCCATTGCCGTGCCGTGACTTTTGTTACACTTGCCTTGCCTTGCTTTGCCTTGCCTTCCTTTCCTTCCGTTACTCTTTGCTTGCCTTCGGTGCACTGCGTAGCCTTGCGTTGTCGTGCATTACCCTTGCCTCGCCTGACCGTGCCTTGCCTTGCGTTACCCTTTCCTTGCCTTGCCGTGCATTGCCTAGCCCTGCGTTGTCGTGCCTTAGACTTGTTTCCCCTTGCCGTGCCGTTCCTTCCGTTACCCTTGCCTTCCCCTGCTTTTCCTTGCCTTCCTTGCCTTCCGTTACTCTTTGCTTGCCTTTCGTGCATTGCCTAGCCTTGCGTTGTCGTGCCTTAGCCTTGCGTCGCCTGACCGTGCCTTGCCTTGCGTTACCCTTTCCTTGCCTTGCCGTGAATTGCCTAGCCGTGCGTTGTCGTGCATCAGCCTTGCCTTGCGTCACCGTGCCTTGCCTTGCGTTAACCTTTCCTTGCCTTGCCGTGCATTGCCTAGCCGTGCGTTTCCGTGCCTTAGCCTTTTTTCCCCTTGCCGTGCCGTTCCTTCCGTTACCCTTGCCTTTCCTTGCTTTCCCTTGCCTTCCTTGCGTTCCGTTATTCTTTGCTTGCCTTCCGTGCATTGCCTAGCCTTGCGTTGTCGTGCATTAGCCTTGCCTTGCCTCACCGTGCCTTGCCTTGCGTTACCCTTTCCTTTCCTTGCCCTGCATTGCCTAGCCGTTCGTTGTCGTGCCTTAGCCTTGTTTGCCCTTGCCGTGCCCTTCCTTCCGTTACCCTTGCCTTGCTTTCCCTTGCCTTCCTTGCCTTCCTTTACTCTTTGCTTCCCTTCCGTGCATTGCCTAGCCTTGCGTTGTCGTTTCTTAGCCTTTTTTCACCTTGCCATAGCCTTGCTTGCGTTGCCTTGCTTTGCCTTCCTTCCTTGCCTTCCGTTACTCTTTGCTTCCCTTCCGTGCATTGCCTAGCCTTGCGTTGTCGTGCCTTAGCCTTTTTTCACCTTGCCATAGCCTTGCTTGCGTTGCCTTGCTTTGCATTGCATTCCTTGCCTTCCGTTACTCTTTGCTTGCCTTCCGTGCATTGCCTAGCCTTGCGTGGTCGTGCCTTAGCCTTTTTTCACCTTGCCATAGCCTTGCTTGCGTTGCCTTGCTTTGCCTTGCATTCCTTGCCTTCCGTTACTCTTTGCTTGCCTTCCGTGCATTGCCTAGCCTTGCGTTGTCGTGCCTTAGCCTTGTTTCCCCTTGCCGTGCCGTGCCTGTTGTTACACTTGCCTTGCCATGCTTTTCCTTGCCTTCCTTTCCTTCCATTACTCTTTCCTTGCGTAGCCGTGCACTGCCTAGCCTTGCGATGTCGTGCATTAGCTTTGCCTCGCCTGACAGTGCCTTGCCTTGCGTTACCCTTTCCTTGCCTTGCCGTGCATTGCCTAGCCCTGCGTTGCCTTGCCTTAGCCTTGTTTCCCCTTGCCGAGCCGTTCCTTCCGTTACCCTTGCCTTGCCTTGGTTTCCCTTGACTTCCTTGCCTTCCGTTACTCTTTGCTTGCCTTCCGTGCATTGCCTAGCCTTGCGTTGTCGTGCCTTAGCCTTGCCTCGCCTGACCGTGCCTTGCCTTGCGTTACCCTTTCCTTGCCCTGCCGTGCATTGCCTAGCCTTGCGTTGTCGTGCCTTAGCCTTGTTTCACCTTGCCATAGCCTTGCTTGCGTTGCCTTGCTTTGCCTTGCCTTCCTTGCCTTCCGTGCATTGCCTAGCCTTGCGTTGTCGTGCATTAGCCTTGCCTTGCCTCACAGTGCCTTTCCTTGCGTTACCTTTTCCTTGGCTGGCCGTGCATTGCCTAGCCGTGGGTTGTGGTGCCGTAGCCTTGTTTCACCTTGCCATAGCCTTACTTTCTTTGCCTTGCCTTCCTTCCATTCCTTTACTCTTTGCTTGCCTTCCGTGCATTGCCTAGCCTTGCGTTGTCGTGCCTTAGCCTTTTTTCACCTTGCAATAGCCTTGCTTGCGTTGCCTTGCTTTGCCTTGCATTCCTTGCCTTCCGTTACTCTTTCCTTGTCTAGCCGTGCACTGCGTAGCCTTGCGTTGTCGTGCATTACCCTTGCCTCGCCTGACCGTGCCTTGCCTTGCGTTACCCTTTCCTTGCCTTGCCGTGCATTGCCTAGCCCTGCGTTGTCGTGCCTTAGCCTTGTTTCCCCTTACCGTGCCGTTCCTTCCGTTACCCTTGCTTTCCCCTGCTTTCCCTTGCCTTCCTTGCCTTCCGTTACTCTTTGCTTGCCTTTCGTGCATTGCCTAGCCTTGCATTGTAGTGCCTTAGCCTTGCGTCGCCTGACCGTGCCTTGCCTTGCGTTACCCTTTCTTTGCCTTGCCGTGCATTGCCTAGCCGTGCGTTGTCGTGCATCAGCCTTGCCTTGCCTCACCGTGCCTTGCCTTGCGTTACCCTTTCCTTGCCTTGCCGTGCATTGCCTAGCCTTGCGTTGTCGTGCCTTAGCCTTGTGTCCCCTTGCCGTGCCGTTCCTTCCGTTACCCTTGCCTTGCCTTGCTTTCCCTTGCCTTCCTTGCCTTCCGTTACTCTTTGCTTGCCTTCCGTGCATTGCCTTGCCTTCCGTTGCCTTGCCTTAGCCTTGCTTTGCCTTGCCGTGCCGTGCCATTCGTTAGCCTTTCGTTGCCTTGCCTTTCATTGCCTAGCCATGCGTTGTCGTGCATTAGCCTTGTCTTGCCTTACCGTGCCTTGCCTTGCGTTACCCTTTCCTTGCCTGGCCGTGCATTGCCTAGCCGTGCGTTGCCGTTCCTTAGCCTTGTTTCCCCTTGCCGTGCCTTGCCTTTTGTTACACTTGCCTTGCCTTGCTTTGCCTTGCCTTCCATTCCTTCCGTTACTCTTTCCTTGCCTAGCCGTGCACTGCCTAGCCTTGCGTTGTCGTGCATTAGCCTTGCCTCCCCAAACGGTGCCTTGCCTTGCGTTACCCTTTCCTTGCCTTGCCGTGCATTGCCTAGCCGTGCGTTGCCGTGCCTTAGCCTTGTTTCCCCTTGCCGTGCCGTTCCTTCCGGTAACCTTGCCTTGCCTTGCTTTCCCTTGCCTTCCTTGCGTTCCGTTACTCTTTGCTTGCCTTCCGTGCATTGCCTAGCCTTGCGTTGTCGTGCCTTAGCCTTGCCTCGCCTGACCGTGCCTTGCCTTGCGTTACCCTTTCCTTGCCTTGCAGTGCATTGCCTAGCAGTGCGTTGTCGTGCCTTAGCCTTGTTTCCCCTTGCCGTGCCGTTCTTTCCGTTACCATTGCCTTGCCTTGCTTTCCCTTGCCTTCCTTGCCTTCCGTTATTCTTTGCTTGCCTTCCGTGCATTGCCTACCCTTGCCTTGTCGTGTCTTAGCCTTTTTTCACCTTGCCATAGCCTTGCTTGCGTTGCCTTGCTTTGCCTTGCCTTCCTTGCTTTCCGTTACTCTTTGCTTGCCTTCCGTGCATTGCCTAGCCTTGCGTGGTCGTGCCTTAGCCTTTTTTCACCTTGCCATATCCTTGCTTGCGTTGCCTTGCTTTGCCTTGCATTCCTTGCCTTCCGTTACTCTTTGCTTGCTTTCCGTGCATTGCCTAGCCTTGCGTTGTCGTGCATTAGACTTGCCTCCCCAAACCGTGCCTTGCCTTGCGTTTCCCTTTCCTTGCCTTACCCTGCATTGCCCAGCCCTGTGTTGTCGTGCCTTAGCCTTGTTTCCCCTTGCCGTGCCGTTCCTTCCGTTACCCTTGCCTTCCCTTGCTTTCCCTTGCTTTCCTTGCCTTCCGTTACTCTTTGCTTGCCTTCCGTGCATTGCCTAGCCTTGCGTTGTCCTGCCTTAGCCTTCCCTCGCCTGACAGTGCCTTGCCTTGCGTTACCCTTTCCTTGCCTAGCCGTGCACTGCCTAGCCTTGCGTTGTCGTGCATTAGCCTTGCCCCTTGCCTCGCCTGACCGTGCCTTGCCTTGCGTTACCCTTTCCTTGCCTGGCCGTGCATTGCCTAGTCCTTCGTTACCGTGCTTTAGCCTTGTTTCCCCTTGGCGGGGCGTTCCTTCCGTTACCCTTCCCTTCCCCTGCTTTCCCTTGCCTTCCTTGCCTTCCGTTACTCTTTGCTTGCCTTCCGTGCATTGCCTAGCCTTGTGTTGTCGTGCCTAAGCCTTCCTCGCCTTACCGTGCCTTGCCTTGCGTTACCCTTTCCTTGCCTTGCCGTGCATTTCCTAGCCGTCCGTTGTCGTGCATTAGCCTTGCCTTCCCTCACCGTGCCTTGCCTTAAGTTACCCTTTCCTTGCCTTGCCGTGCATTGCCTAGCTTGCGTTGTCGTGCCTTAGCCTTGCTTCCCCTTGCCGTGCCGTTCCTTCCGTTACCCTTGCCTTGCCTTGTTTTCCCTTGTCTTCCTTGCCTTCCGTTACTCTTTGCTTGCCTTCCGTGCATTGCCTAGCCTTGCGTTGTCGTGCATTAACCTTGCCTCCGCAAACCGTGCCTTGCCTTGCGTTACCATTTCCTTGCCTTGCCCTGCATTGCCTAGCCCTGTGTTGTCGTGCCTTAGCCTTGTTTCCCCTTACCGTACCGTTCCTTTCGTTACCCTTGCCTTCCCCTGCTTTCCTTTGCATTCCTTGCCTTCCGTTACTCTTTCCTTGCCTGGCCGTGCATTGCCTAGCCGTGCGTTGCCGTGCCTTAGCCTTGTTTCCCCTTGCCGTGCCTTGCCTTTTGTTACACTTGCCTTGCCTTGCTTTGCCTTGCCTTCCTTTCCTTCCGTTACTCTTTCCTTGCCTAGCCGTGCACTGCCTATCCTTGCGTTGTCGTGCATTAGCCTTGCCTCCCCAAACCGTGCCTTGCCTTGCGTTACCATTTCCTTGCCTTGCCCTGCATTGCCTAGCCGTGCGTTACCGTGCCTTAGCCTTGTTTCCCCTTGCCGTGCCGTTCCTTCCGTTAACCTTGCCTTGCCTTGCATTCCCTTGCCTTCCTTGCGTTCCGTTACTCTTTGCTTGCCTTCCGTGCATTGCCTAGCCTTCCGTTGTCGTGCCTTAGCCTTGCCTCGCCTGACCGTGCCTTGCCTTGCGTTACCCTTACCTTGCCTTGCCCTGCATTGCCTAGCCCTGTGTTGTCGTGCCTTAGCCTTGTTTCCCCTTACCGTGCCGTTCCTTTCGTTACCCTTGCCTTCCCCTGCTTTCCCTTGCATTCCTTGCCTTCCGTTACTCTTTGCTTGCCTTCCGTGCATTGCCTAGCCTTGCGTAGTCGTGCCTTAGCCTTGCCTCGCCTGACCGTGCCTTGCCTTGCGTTACCCTTTCCTTGCCTTGCAGTGCATTGCCTAGCCGGTCGTTGTCGTGCCTTAGCCTTGTTTGCCCTTGCCGTGCCGTTCCTTCCGTTACCCTTGCCTTGCTTTCCCTTGCCTTCCTTGCCTTCCGTTACTCTTTGCTTGCCTTCCGTGCATTGCCTAGCCTTGCTTTGTCGTGTCTTAGCCTTTTTTCACCTTGCCATAGCCTTGCTTGCGTTGCCTTGCTTTGCCTTGCCTTCCTTGCCTTCCGTTACTCTTTGCTTGCCTTCCGTGCATTGCCTAGCCTTGCGTGGTCGTGCCTTAGCCTTTTTTCACCTTGCCATAGCCTTGCTTGCGTTGCCTTGCTTTGCCTTGCCTTCCTTGCCTTCCGTTACTCTTTGCTTGCCTTCCGTGCATTGCCTAGCCTTGCGTGGTCGTGTCTTAGCCTTTTTTCACCTTGCCATAGCCTTGCTTGCGTTGCCTTGCTTTGCCTTGCATTCCTTGCCTTCCGTTACTCTTTGCTTGCCTTCCGTGCATTGCCTAGCCTAGCGTTGTCGTGCCTTAGCCTTGCCTCCCCAAACCGTGCCTTGCCTTGCGTTACCCTTTCCTTGCCTGGCCGTGCATTGCTCAGCCTTGCGTTGCCGTACCTTAGCCTTGTTTCCCCTTGCCGTGCCGTGCCTTTTGTTACACTTGCCTTGCCTTGCTTTGCCTTGCCTTCCTTTCCTTCCGTTACTCTTTCCTTGCCTAGCCGTGCACTGCGTAGCCTTGCGTTGTCGTGCATTACCCTTGCCTCGCCTGACCGTGCCTTGCCTTGCGTTACCCTTTCCTTGCCTTGCCGTGCATTGCCTAGCCCTGCGTTGTCGTGCCTTAGCCTTGTTTCCCCTTACCGTGCCGTTCCTTCCGTTACCCTTGCTTTCCCCTTCTTTCCCTTGCCTTCCTTGCCTTCCGTTACTCTTTGCTTGCCTTTCGTGCATTGCCTAGCCTTGCGTTGTCGTGCCTTAGACTTGCGTCGCCTGACCGTGCCTTCCCTTGCGTTACCCTTTCCTTGCCTTGCCGTGCATTGCCTAGCCGTGCGTTGTCGTGCATCAACCTTGCCTTGCCTCACCGTTGCCTTGCCTTGCGTTACCCTTTCCTTGCCTTTCCGTGCATTGCCTAGCCGTGCGTTGCCGTGCCTTAGCCTTGTTTCCCCTTGCCGTGCCGTTCCTTCCGTTACCCTTGCCTTGCCTTGCTTTCCCTTGCCTTCCTTGCGTTCCGTTACTCTTTGCTTGCTTTCCGTGCATTGCCTAGCCTTGCGTTGTCGTGCCTTAGCCTTGCCTCGCCTGACCGTGCCTTGCCTTGCGTTACCCTTTCCTTGCCTTGCCGTGCATTGCCTAGCCGTGCGTTGTCGTGCATTAGCCTTGTCTTGCCTTACCGTGCCTTGCCTTGCGTTACCCTTTCCTTGCCTGGCCGTGCATTGCCTAGCCGTGCGTTGCCGTTCCTTAGCCTTATTTCCCCTTGCCGTGCCTTGCCTTTTGTTACACTTGCCTTGCCTTGCTTTGCCTTGCCTTCCTTTGCTTTAAGCTTTCCTTGCATTGCCGTGCATTGCCTAGCCTTGCGTTGTCGTGCATTAGCCTTGCCTCCCCTCACCGTGCCTTGCCTTGCGTTACCATTTCCTTGCCTTGCCCTGCATTGCCTAGCCGTGCGTTGCCGTGCCTTAGCCTTGTTTCCCCTTGCCGTGCCGTTCCTTCCGGTAACCTTGCCTTGCCTTGCTTTCCCTTGCCTTCCTTGCGTTCCGTTACTCTTTGCTTGCCTTCCGTGCATTGCCTAGCCTTGCGTTGTCGTGCCTTAGCCTTGCCTCGCCTGACCGTGCCTTGCCTTGCGTTACCCTTTCCTTGCCTTGCAGTGCATTGCCTAGCAGTGCGTTGTCGTGCCTTAGCCTTGTTTCCCCTTGCCGTGCCGTTCTTTCCGTTACCATTGCCTTGCCTTGCTTTCCCTTGCCTTCCTTGCCTTCCGTTACTCTTTGCTTGCCTTCCGTACATTGCCTAGGCTTGCCTTGTCGTGTCTTAGCCTTTTTTCACCTTGCCATAGCCTTGCTTGCGTTGCCTTGTTTGCCTTGCCTTCCTTGCTTTCCGTTACTCTTTGCTTGCCTTCCGTGCATTGCCTAGCCTTGCGTGGTCGTACCTTAGCCTTTTTTCACCTTGCCATAGCCTTGCTTGCGTTGCCTTGCTTTGCCTTGCATTCCTTGCCTTCCGTTACTCTTTGCTTGCTTTCCGTGCATTGCCTAGCCTTGCGTTGTCGTGCATTAGACTTGCCTCCCCAAACCGTGCCTTGCCTTGCGTTTCCCTTTCCTTGCCTTACCCTGCATTGCCTAGCCCTGTGTTGTCGTGCCTTAGCCTTGTGTCCCCTTGCCGTGCCGTTCCTTCCGTTACCCTTGCCTTCCCTTGCTTTCCCTTGCTTTCCTTGCCTTCCGTTACTCTTCGCTTTCCTTCCGTGCATTGCCTAGCCTTGCGTTGTCGTGCCTTAGCCTTGCCTCGCCTGACAGTGCCTTGCCTTGCGTAACCCTTTCCTTGCCTTGCCGTGCACTGCCTAGCCTTGCCTTGTCGTGCATTAGCCTTGCCTTGCCTGACCGTGCCTTGCCTGGCATTACCCTTTCCTTGCCTTGCCGTGCATTGCCTAGCCGTGCGTTGTCGTGCCTTAGCCTTGTTTCCCCTTGCCGTGCCGTTCCTTCCGTTACCCTTGCCTTGCTTTCCCTTGCCTTCATTGGTTTCCGTTACTCTTTGCTTGCCTTCCGTGCATTGCCTAGCCTTGCGCTGTCATGCATTAGCCTTGCCTTACCTCAGAGTGCCTTGCCTTGCGTTACCTTTTCCTTGGCTGGCCGTGCATTGCCTAGTCGTGCGTTGTGGTGCCTTAGCCTTGTTCACCTTGCCATAGCCTTGCTTGCTTTGCCTTGCTTTCCCTTGCCTTCCTTGCCTTCCGTTACTCTTTGCTTGCCTTCCGTGCATTGCCTAGCCTTGCGTTGTCGTGTCTTAGCCTTTTTTCACCTTGCCATAGCCTTGCTTGCGTTGCCTTGCTTTGCCTTGCCTTCCTTGCCTTCCGTTACTCTTTGCTTGCCTTCCGTGCATTGCCTAGCCTTGCGTGGTCGTGCCTTAGCCTTTTTTCACCTTGCCATAGCCTTGCTTGCGTTGCCTTGCTTTGCCTTGCATTCCTTGCCTTCCGTTACTCTTTGCTTGCCTTCCGTGCATTGCCTAGCCTTGGGTTGTCGTGCATTAGCCTTGCCTCCCCAAACCGTGCCTTGCCTTGCGTTACCCTTTCCTTGCCTTGCCCTGCATTGCATAGCCTTGTGTTGTCGTGCCTTAGCCTTGTTTCCCCTTGCCGTGCCGTTCCTTCCGTTACCCTTGCCTTGCCTTGCTTTCCCTTGCTTTCCTTGCCTTCCGTTACTCTTTGCTTTCCTTCCGTGCATTGCCTAGCCTTGCGTTGTCGTGCCTTAGCCTTGCCTCGCCTGACAGTGCCTTGCCTTGCGTTACCCTTTCCTTGCCTTGCCGTGCACTGCCAAGCCTTGCCTTGTCGTGCATTAGCCTTGCCTTGCCTGACCGTGCCTTGCCTGGCGTTACCCTTTCCTTGCCTGGCCGTGCATTGCCTAGCCGTCCGTTGCCGTTCCTTAGACTTGTTTCCCCTTGCCGTGCCTTGCCTTTTGTTACACTTGCCTTGCCTTACTTTGCCTTGCCTTCCTTTCCTTCCGTTACTCTTTCCTTGCCTAGCCGTGCACTGCCTAGCCTTGCGTTGTCGTGCATTAGCATTGCCTCCCCAAACCGTGCCTTGCCTTGCGTTACCCTTTCCTTGCCTTGCCCTGCATTGCCTAGCCCTGCGTTGTCGTGCCTTAGCCTTGTTTCCCCTTGCCGTGCCGTTCTTTCCGTTACCATTGCCTTGCCTTGCTTTCCCTTGCCTTCCTTGCCTTCCGTTACTCTTTGCTTGCCTTCCGTGCATTGCCTACCCTTGCCTTGTCGTGTCTTAGCCTTTTTCAACTTGCCATAGCCTTGCTTGCGTTGCCTTGCTTTGCCTTGCCTTCCTTGCTTTCCGTTTCTCTTTGCTTGCCTTCCGTGCATTGCCTAGACTTGCGTTGTCGTGCCTTAGCCTTACCTCGCCTGACAGTACCTTGCCTTGCGTTACCCTTTCCTTGCCTTACCCTGCATTGCCTAGCCCTGTGTTGTCGTGCCTTAGCCTTGTTTCCCCTTACCGTGCCGTTCCTTTCGTTACCCTTGCCTTCCCCTGCTTTCCCTTGCATTCCTTGCCTTCCGTTACTCTTTGCTTGCCTTCCGTGCATTGCCTAGCCTTGCGTAGTCGTGCCTTAGCCTTGCCTCGCCTGACCGTGCCTTGCCTTGCGTTACCCTTTCCTTGCCTTGCAGTGCATTGCCTAGCGGTTCGTTGTCGTGCCTTAGCCTGTTTTGCCCTTGCCGTGCCGTTCCTTCCGTTACCCTTGCCTTGCTTTCCCTTGCCTTCCTTGCCTTCCGTTACTCTTTGCTTGCCTTCCGTGCATTGCCTAGCCTTGCGTTGTCGTGTCTTAGCCTTTTTTCACCTTGCCATAGCCTTGCTTGCGTTGCCTTGCTTTGCCTTGCCTTCCTTGCCTTCCGTTACTCTTTGCTTGCCTTCCGTGCATTGCCTAGCCTTGCGCTGTCGTGCATTAGCCTTGCCTTGCCTCACAGAGCCTTGCCTTGCGTTACCTTTTCCTTGGCTGGCCGTGCATTGCCTAGCCGTGCGTTGTGGTGCCTTAGCCTTGTTTCACCTTGCCATAGCCTTGCTTGCTTTGCCTTGCCTTCCTTCCATTCCGTTACTCTTTGCTTGCCTTCCGTGCATTGCCTAGCCTTGCGTTGTCGTGCCTTAGCCTTTTTTCACCTTGCAATAGCCTTGCTTGCGTTGCCTTGCTTTGCCTTGCATTCCTTGCCTTCCGTTACTCTTTGCTTGCCTTCCGTGCATTGCCTAGCCTAGCGTTGTCGTGCCTTAGCCTTGCCTCGCCTAACCGTGCCTTGCCTTGCGTTACCCTTTCCTTGCCTGCCCGTGCATTGCTTAGCCTTGCGTTGCCGTACCTTAGCCTTGTTTCCCCTTGCCGTGCCGTGCCTTTTGTTACACTTGCCTTGCCTTGCTTTCCCTTGCCTTCCTTGCGTTCCGTTACTCTTTGCTTGCCTTCCGTGCATTGCCTAGCCTTGCGTTGTCGTGCCTTAGTCTTGCCTCACCTGACCGTGCCTTGCCTTGCGTTACCCTTTCCTTGCCTTGCAGTGCATTGCCTAGCAGTGCGTTGTCGTGCCTTAGCCTTGTTTCCCCTTGCCGTGCCGTTCTTTCCGTTACCATTGCCTTGCCTTGCTTTCCCTTGCCTTCCTTGCCTTCCGTTACTCTTTGCTTGCCTTCCGTGCATTGCCTAGCCTTGCCTTGGCGTGTCTTAGCCTTTTTTCACCTTGCCATAACCTTGCTTGCGTTGCCTGGATTTGCCTTGCCTTCCTTGCTTTCCGTTACTCTTTGTTTGCCTTCCGTGCATTGCCTAGCCTTGCGTGGTCGTGCCTTAGCCTTTTTTCACCTTGCCATATCCTTGCTTGCGTTGCCTTGCTTTGCCTTGCATTCCTTGCCTTCCGTTACTCTTTGCTTGCTTTCCGTGCATTGCCTAGCCTTGCGTTGTCGTGCATTAGACTTGCCTCCCCAAACCGTGCCTTGCCTTGCGTTTCCCTTTCCTTGCCTTACCCTGCATTGCCTAGCCCTGTGTTGTCGTGCCTTAGCCTTGTTTCCCCTTGCCGTGCCGTTCCTTCCGTTAGCCTTGCCTTGCCTTGCTTTCCCTTGCTTTCCTTGCCTTCCGTTACTCTTTGCTTGCCTTCCGTGCATTGCCTAGCCGTGCGTTGTCGTGCATTAGCCTTGCCTTGCCTGACCGTGCCTTGCCTTGCGTTACCCTTTCCTTGCCTAGCCGTGCATTGCCTAGTCCTTCGTTACCGTGCTTTAGCCTTGTTTCCCCTTGCCGGGGCGTTCCTTCCGTTACCCTTCCCTTCCCCTGCTTTCCCTTGCCTTCCTTGCCTTCCGTTACTCTTTGCTTGCCTTCCGTGCATTGCCTATCCTTGCGTTGTCGTGCCTTAGCCTTGCCTCGCCTGACCGTGCCTTGCCTTCCGTTACTCTTTCCTTCCGTTACTCTTTCCTTGCCTAGCCGTGCGTTGCCGTGCCTTAGCCTTGTTTCCCCTTGCCGTGCCTTGCCTTTTGTTACACTTGCCTTGCCTTGCTTTGCCTTGCCTTCCTTTCCTTCCGTTACTCTTTCCTTGCCTAGCCGTGCACTGCTTATCCTTGCGTTGTCGTGCATTAGCCTTGCCTCCCCAAACCGTGCCTTGCCTTGCGTTACCATTTCCTTGCCTTGCCCTGCATTGCCTAGCCGTGCGTTACCGTGCCTTAGCCTTGTTTCCCCTTGCCGTGCCGTTCCTTCCGTTAACCTTGCCTTGCCTTGCATTCCCTTGCCTTCCTTGCGTTCCGTTACTCTTTGCTTGCCTTCCGTGCATTGCCTAGCCTTGCGTTGTCGTGTCTTAGCCTACCCTTACCTTTCCTTGCCCTGCATTGCCTAGCCCTGTGTTGTCGTGCCTTAGCCTTGTTTCCCCTTGCCGTGACGTTCCTTTCGTTACCCTTGCCTTCCCCTGCTTTCCCTTGCATTCCTTGCCTTCCGTTACTCTTTGCTTGCCTTCCGTGCATTGCCTAGCCTTGCGTTGTCGTGCCTTCGCCTTGCCTCGCCTGACCGTGCCTTGCCTTGCGTTACCCTTTCCTTGCCTTGCAGTGCATTGCCTAGCCGGTCGTTGTCGTGCCTTAGCCTTGTTTGCCCTTGCCGTGCCGTTCCTTCCGTTACCCTTGCCTTGCTTTCCCTTGCCTTCCTTGCCTTCCGTTACTCTTTGCTTGCCTTCCGTGCATTGCCTAGCCTTGCGTTGTCGTGTCTTAGCCTTTTTTCACCTTGCCATAGCCTTGCTTGCGTTGCCTTGCTTTGCCTTGCCTTTCTTGCCTTCCGTAACTCTTTGCTTGCCTTCCGTGCATTGCCTAGCCTTGCGTGGTCGTGCCTTAGCCTTTTTTCACCTTGCCATAGCCTTGCTTGCGTTGCCTTGCTTTGCCTTGCATTCCTTGCCTTCCGTTACTCTTTGCTTGCCTTCCGTGCATTGCCGAGCCTTGGGTTGTCGTGCATTAGCCTTGCCTCCCCAAACCGTGCCTTGCCTTGCGTTACCCTTTCCTTGCCTTGCCCTGCATTGCCTAGCCCTGTGTTGTCGTGCCTTAGCCTTGTTTCCCCTTGCCGTGCCGTTCCTTCCGTTACATTTGCCTTGCCTTGCTTTCCCTTGCTTTCCTTAGCTTCCGTTACTCTTTGCTTTCCTTCCGTGCATTGCCTAGCCTTGCGTTGTCGTGCCTTAGCCTTGCCTCGCCTGACAGTGCCTTGCCTTGCGTTACCCTTTCCTTGCCTTGCCGGGCACTGCCAAGCCTTGCCTTGCCGGGCATTAGCCTTGCCTTGCCTGACCGTGCCTTGCCTGGCGTTACCCTTTCCTTGCCTTGCCGTGCATTGCCTAGCCGTGCGTTGTCGTGCCTTAGCCTTGTTTCCCCTTGCCGTGCCGTTCCTTCCGTTACCCTTGCCTTGCCTTGCTTTCACTTGCCTTCCTTGCCTTCCGTTACTCTTTGCTTGCCTTCCGTGCATTGCCTAGCCTTGCGTTGTCGTGCCTTAGCCTTTTTTCACCTTGCCATAGCCTTGCTTGCGTTGCCTTGCTTTGCCTTGCCTTCCTTGCCTTCCGTTACTCTTTGCTTGCCTTCCGTGCATTGCCTAGCCTTGCGTGGTCGTGCCTTAGCCTTTTTTCACCTTGCCATAGCCTTGCTTGCGTTGCCTTGCTTTGCCTTGCATTCCTTGCATTCCGTTACTCTTTGCTTGCCTTCCGTGCATTGCCTAGCCTTGGGTTGTCGTGCATTAGCCTTGCCTCCAACAAACCGTGCCTTGCCTTGCGTTACCCTTTCCTTGCCTTGCCCTGCATTGCCTAGCCCTGTGTTGTCGTGCCTTAGCCTTGTTTCCCCTTGCCGTGCCATTCCTTCCGTTACCCTTGCCTTACCTTGCTTTCCCTTGCCTTCCTTGCCTTCCGTTACTCTTTGCTTACCTTCCGTGCATTGCCTAGCCTTGCGTTGTCGTGCCTTAGCCTTCCCTCGCCTGACAGTGCCTTGCCTTGCGTTACCCTTTCCTTGCCTTGCCGTGCATTGCCTAGCCTTGCCTTGCCTGACCGTGCCTTGCCTGGCGTTACCCTTTCCTTGCGTTGTCCTGCATTGCCTCGCCCTGTGTTGTCGTGCCTAAGCCTTGTTTCCCCTTGCCGTGCCGTTACTTCCGTTACCCTTGCCTTGCCTTGCTTTCCCTTGCCTTCCTTGGTTTCCGTTACTCGTTGCTTGGCTTCCGTGCATTGCCTAGCCTTGCGCTGTCGTGCATTAGCTTTGCCTTGCCTCACAGTGCCTTGCCTTGCGTTACCTTTTCCTTGGCTGGCCGTGCATTGCCTAGCCGTGCGTTGTGGTGCCTTAGCCTTGTTTCACCTTGCCATAGCCTTGCTTGCTTTGCCTTGCCTTCCTTGCCTTCCGTTACTCTTTGCTTGCCTTTCGTGCATTGCCTAGCCTTGCGTTGTCGTGCCTTAGCCTTGCGTCGCCTGACCGTGCCTTGCCTTGCGTTACCCTTTCCTTGCCTTGCCGTGCATTGCCTAGCCTTGCGTTGTCGTGCATTAGCCTTGCCTTGCCTCACCGTGCCTTGCCTTGCGTTAACCTTTCCTTGCCTTGCCGTGCATTGCCTAGCCGTGCGTTGCCGTGCCTTAGCCTTGTTTCCCCTTGCCGTGCCGTTCCTTCCGTTACCCTTGCCTTGCCTTGCTTTCCCTTGCCTTCCTTGCGTTCCGTTACTCTTTGCTTGCCTTCCGTGCATTGCCTAGCCTTGCGTTGTCGTGCCTTAGCCTTGCCTCGCCTGACCTTGCCTTGCCTTGCGTTACCCTTACCTTGCCTTGCCCTGCATTGCCTAGCCGTTCGTTGTCGTGCCTTAGCCTTTTTTGCCCTTGCCGTGCCGTTCCTTCCGTTACCCTTGCCTTGCTTTCGCTTGACTTCCTTGCCTTCCGTTACTCTTTGTTTGCCTAGCCGTGCACTGCCTAGCCTTGCGTTGTCGTGCCTTAGCCTTTTTTCACCTTGTCATAGCCTTGCTTGCGTTGCCTTGCTTTGCCTTGCCTTCCTTGCCTTCCGTTACTCTTTGCTTCCCTTCCGTGCATTGCCTAGCCTTGCGTGGTCGTGCCTTAGCCTTTTTTCACCTTGCCATAGCCTTGCTTGCGTTGCCTTGCTTTGCATTGCATTCCTTGCCTTCCGTTACTCTTTGCTTGCCTTCCGTGCATTGCCTAGCCTTGCCTGGTCGTGCCTTAGCCTTTTTTCACCTTGCCATAGCCTTGCTTGCGTTGCCTTGCTTTGCCTTGCATTCCTTCCCTTCCGTTACTCTTTGCTTGCCTTCCGTGCATTGCCTAGCCTTGCGTTGTCGTGCATTAGCCTTGCCTCCCCAAACCGTGCCTTGCCTTGCGTAACCCTTTCCTTGCCTTGCCCTGCATTGCCTAGCCCTGTGTTGTCGTGCCTTAGCCTTGTTTCCCCTTGCCGTGCCGTTCCTTTCGTTACCCTTGCCTTCCCCTGCTTTCCCTTGCATTCCTTGCATTCCGTTACTCTTTGCTTGCCTTCCGTGCATTGCCTAGCCTAGCGTAGTCGTGCCTTAGCCTTGCCTCGCCTGACCGTGCCTTGCCTTGCGTTACCCTTTCCTTGCCTTGCCGTGAATTGCCTAGCCGTGCGTTGTCGTGCATTAGCCTCGCCTTGCCTTACCGTGCCTTGCCTTGCGTTACCCTTTCCTTGCCTGGCTGTTCATTGCTTAGCCTTGCGTTGCCGTGCCTTAGGCTTGTTTCCCCTTGCCGTGCCGTGCCTTTTGTTACACTTGCCTTGCCTTGTTTGCCTTGCCTTTATTTCCTTCCGTTGCTCTTTCCTTGCCTAGCCGTGCACTGCGTAGCCTTGCGTTGTCGTGCATTACCCTTGCCCCGCCTGACCGTGCCTTGCCTTGCGTTACCCTTTCCTTGCCTTGCCGTGCATTGCCTAGCCCTGCGTTGTCGTGCCTTAGCCTTGTTTCCCCTTACCGTGCCGTTCCTTCCGTTACCCTTGCCTTCCCCTGCTTTCCCTTGCCTTCCTTGCCTTCCGTTACTCTTTGCTTGCCTTCCGTGCATTGCCTAGCCTTGCGTTGTCGTGCCTTAGACTTGCGTCGCCTGACCGTGCCTTGCCTTGCGTTACCCTTTCCTTGCCTTGCCGTGCATTGCCTAGCCGTGCGTTGTCGTGCATCAGCCTTGCCTTGCCTCACCGTGCCTTGCCTTGCGTTACCCTTTCCTTGCATTGCCGTGCATTGCCTAGCCCTGCGTTGCCGTGCCTTAGCCTTGTTTCCCCTTGCCGTGCCGTTCCTTCCGTTACCCTTGCCTTGCCTTGCTTTCCCTTGCCTTCCTTGCCTTCCGTTACTCTTTGCTTGTCTTCCGTGCAATGCCTAGCCTTGCGTTGTCGTGCATTAGCCTTGCCTCCCCAAACCGTGCCTTGCCTTGCGTTACCCTTTCCTTGCCTTGCCCTGCATTGCCTAGAACTGTGTTGTCGTGCCTTAGCCTTGTTTCCCCTTACCGTGCCGTTGCTTTCGTTACCCTTGCCTTCCCCTGCTTTCCTTTGCATTCCTTGCCTTCCGTTACTCTTTGCTTGCCTTCCGTGCATTGCCTAGCCTTGCGTTGTCGTGCCTTAGCCTTGTTTCCCCTTGCCGTTCCGTGCCTGTTGTTACACTTGCCTTGCCGTGCTTTGCCTTGCCTTCCTTTCCTTCCGTTACTCTTTCCTTGCGTAGCCGTGCACTGCCTAGCCTTGCGATGTCGTGCATTAGCTTTGCCTCGCCTGACAGTGCCTTGCCTTGCGTTACCCTTTCCTTGCCTTGCCGTGCATTGCCTAGCCCTCCGTTGCCGTGCCTTAGCCTTGTTTCCCCTTGCCGAGCCGGTCCTTCCGTTACTCTTGCCTTGCCTTGGTTTCCCTTGCCTTCCTTGCCTTCCGTTACTCTTTGCTTGCCTTCCGTGCATTGCCTAGCCTTGCGTTGTCGTCATTAGCCTTGCCTCGCCTGACCGTGCCTTGCCTTGCGTTACCCTTTCCTTGCCTTGCCGAGCATTGCCTAGCCGTGCGTTGTCGTGCATTAGCCTTGTCTAGCCTTACCGTGCCTCGCCTTGCGTTACCCTTTCCTTGCCTTGCCGTGCATTGCCTAGCCGTGCGTTGCCGTTCCTTAGCCTTGTTTCCCCTTGCCGTGCCTTGCCTTTTGTTACACTTGCCTTGCCTTGCTTTGCCTTGCCTTCCTTTCCTTCCGTTACTCTTTCCTTGCCTAGCCGTGCACTGCCTAGCCTTGCGTTGTCGTGCATTAGCCTTGCCTCCCCAAATCGTGCCTTGACTTGCGTTACCATTTCCTTGCCTTGCCCTGCATTGCCTAGCCGTGCGTTGCCGTGCCTTAGCCTTCTTTCCCCTTGCCGTGCCGTTCCTTCCGGTAACCTTGCGTCGCCTTGCTTTCCCTTGCCTTCCTTGCGTTCCGTTACTCTTTGCTTGCCTTCCGTGCATTGCCTAGCCTTGCGTTGTCGTGCCTTAGCCTTGCCTCGCCTGACCGTGCCTTGCCTTGCGTTACCCTTTCCTTGCCTTGCCGTGCATTGCCTAGCCGTGCGTTGTCGTGCCTTAGCCTTGTTTCCCCTTGCCGTGCCGTTCTTTCCGTTACCATTGCCTTGCCTTGCTTTCCCTTGCCTTCCTTGCCTTCCGTTACTCTTTGCTTGCCTTCCGTGCATTGCCTAGCCTTGCCTTGTCGTGTCTTAGCCTTTTTTCACCTTGCCATAGCCTTGCTTGCGTTGCCTTGCTTTACCTTGCCTTCCTTGCCTTCCGTTACTCTTTGCTTGCCTTCCGTGCATTGCCTAGCCTTGCGTTGTCGTGCCTTAGCCTTGCCTCGCCTGACAGTGCCTTGCCTTGCGTTACCCTTTCCTTGCCTGGCCGTGCATTGCTTAGCCTTGCGTTGCCGTGCCTTAGCCTTGTTTCCCCTTGCCGTGCCGTGCCTTTTGTTACACTTGCCTTGCCTTGCTTTGCCTTGCCTTCCTTTCCTTCCGTTACTCTTTCCTTGCCTAGCCGTGCACTGCCTAGCCTTGCGTTGTCGTGCATTAGCCTTGCCTCGCCTGACCGTGCCTTGCCTTGCGTTACCCTTTCCTTGCCTGGCCGTGCATTGCCTAGCCGTGCGTTGCCGTGCCTTAGCCTTGTTTCCCCTTGTCGTGCCGTTCCTTCCGTTACCCTTGCCTTGCCTTGCTTTCCCTTGCCTTCCTTGCCATCCGTTACTCTTTGCTTGCCTTCCGTGCATTGCCTAGCCTTGCGTTGTCGTGCATTAGCCTTGCCTCCCCAAACCGTGCCTTGCCTTGCGTTACCCTTTCCTTGCCTTGCCCTGCATTGCCTAGCCCTGTGTTGTCGTGCCTTAGCCTTGTTTCCCCTTACCGTGCCGTTCCTTTCGTTACCCTTGCCTTCCCCTGCTTTCCTTTGCATTCCTTGCCTTCCGTTACTCTTTCCTTGCCTGGCCGTGCATTGCCTAGCCGTGCGTTGCCGTGCCTTAGCCTTGTTTCCCCTTGCCGTGCCGTGCCTTTTGTTACACTTGCCTTGCCTTGCTTTGCCTTGCCTTCCTTTCCTTCCGTTACTCTTTCCTTCCCTAGCCGTGCACTGCCTATCCTTGCGTTGTCGTGCATTAGCCTTGCCTCCCGAAACAGTGCCTTGCCTTGCGTTACCATTTCCTTGCCTTGCCCTGCATTGCCTAGCCGTGCGTTACCGTGCCTTAGCCTTGTTTCCCCTTGCCGTGCCGTTCCTTCCGTTAACCTTGCCTTGCCTTGCATTCCCTTGCCTTCCTTGCGTTCCGTTACTCTTTGCTTGCTTTCCGTGCATTGCCTAACCTTGCGTTGTCGTGCCTTAGCCTTGCCTCGCCTGACCGTGCCTTGCCTTGCGTTACCCTTACCGTGCCTTGCCCTGCATTGCCTAGCCCTGTGTTGTCGTGCCTTAGCCTTGTTTCCGCTTACCGTGCCGTTCCTTTCGTTACCCTTGCCTTCCCCTGCTTTCCCTGCCTTCCTTGCCTTCCGTTACTCTTTGCTTGCCTTCCGTGCATTGCCTAGCCTTGCGTTGTCGTGCCTTAGCCTTGCCTCTCCTGACAGTGCCTTGCCTTGCGTTACCCTTTCCTTGCCTTGCCGTGCACTGCCTAGCCTTGCGTTGTCGTGCCTTAGCCTTGCCTTGCCTGACCGTGCCTTGCCTTGCGTTACCCTTTCCTTGCCTTGCCGTGCATTGCCTAGCCTTGCGTTGTCGTGCCTTAGCCTTGTTTCCCCTTGCCGTGCCGTGCCTGTTGTTACACTTGCCTTGCCGTGCTTTGCCTTGCCTTCCTTTCCTTCCGTTACTCTTTCCTTGCGTAGCCGTGCACTGCCTAGCCTTGCGATGTCGTGCATTAGCTTTGCCTCGCCTGACAGTGCCTTGCCTTGCGTTACCCTTTCCTTGCCTTGCCGTGCATTGCCTAGCCCTCCGTTGCCGTGGCTTAGCCTTGTTTCCCCTTGCCGAGCCGGTCCTTCCGTTACTCTTGCCTTGCCTTGGTTTCCCTTGCCTTCCTTGCCTTCCGTTACTCTTTGCTTGCCTTCCGTGCATTGCCTAGCCTTGCGTTGTCGTCATTAGCCTTGCCTCGCCTGACCGTGCCTTGCCTTGCGTTACCCTTTCCTTGCCTTGCCGAGCATTGCCTAGCCGTGCGTTGTCGTGCATTAGCCTTGTCTAGCCTTACCGTGCCTCGCCTTGCGTTACCCTTTCCTTGCCTGGCCGTGCATTGCCTAGCCGTGCGTTGCCGTTCCTTAGCCTTGTTTCCCCTTGCCGTGCCTTGCCTTTTGTTACACTTGCCTTGCCTTGCTTTGCCTTGCCTTCCTTTCCTTCCGTTACTCTTTCCTTGCCTAGCCGTGCACTGCCTAGCCTTGCGTTGTCGTGCATTAGCCTTGCCTCCCCAAATCGTGCCTTGACTTGCGTTACCATTTCCTTGCCTTGCCCTGCATTGCCTAGCCGTGCGTTGCCGTGCCTTAGCCTTCTTTCCCCTTGCCGTGCCGTTCCTTCCGGTAACCTTGCGTCGCCTTGCTTTCCCTTGCCTTCCTTGCCTTCCGTTACTCTTTCCTTGCCTTCCGTGCATTGCCTAGCCTTGCGTTGTCGTGCCTTAGCCTTGCCTCGCCTGACCGTTCCTTGCCTTGCGTTACCCTTTCCTTGCCTTGCAGTGCATTGCCTAGCAGTGCGTTGTCGTGCCTTAGCCTTGTTTCCCCTTGCCGTGCCGTTCTTTCCGTTACCCTTGCCTTGCCTTGCTTTCCCTTGCCTTCCTTGCCTTCCGTTACTCTTTGCTTGCCTTCCGTGCATTGCCTACCCTTGCCTTGTCGTGTCTTAGCCTTTTTTCAACTTGCCATAGCCTTGCTTGCGTTGCCTTGCTTTACCTTGCCTTCCTTGCTTTCCGGTACTCTTTGCTTGCCTTCCGTGCATTGCCTAGCCTTGCGTGGTCGTGCCTTAGCCTTTTTTCACCTTGCCATAGCCTTGCTTGCGTTGCCTTGCTTTGCCTTGCATTCCTTGCCTTCCGTTACTCTTTGCTTGCTTTCCGTGCATTGCCTAGCCTTGCGTTGTCGTGCATTAGACTTGCCTCCCCAAACCGTGCCTTGCCTTGCGTTACCCTTTCCTTGCCTTACCCTGCATTGCCTAGCCCTGTGTTGTCGTGCCTTAGCCTTGTTTCCCCTTGCCGTGCCGTTCCTTTCGTTACCCTTGCCTTCCCTTGCTTTCCCTTGCTTTCCTTGCCTTCCGTTACTCTTCGCTTTCCTTCCGTGCATTGCTAGCCTTGCCTTGTCGTGCCTTAGCCTTGCCTCGCCTGACCGTGCTTTCCCTTGCGTTACCCTTTCCTTGCCTTGCCGTGCATTGCCTAGCCTTGCGTTGTCGTGCATTAGCCTTGCCTTGCCTGACCGTGCCTTGCCTTGCGTTACCCTTTCCTTGCCTTGCCGTGCATTGCCTAGCCCTGCGTTGTCGTGCCTTAGCCTTGTTTCCCCTTGCCGTGCCGTTCCTTCCGTTACTCTTGCCTTGCCTTGCTTTCCCTTGCCTTCCTTGGTTTCCGTTACTCTTTGCTTGCCTTCCGTGCATTGCCTAGCCTTGCGCTGTCGTGCCTTAGCCTTGCCTCGCCTCACCGTGCCTTGCCTTGCGTTACATTTTCCAAGGCTGGCCGTGCATTGCCTAGTCGTGCGTTGTGGTGCCTTAGCCTTGTTTCACATTGCCATAGCCTTGCTTGCTTTGCCTTGCTTTCCCTTGCCTTCCTTGCGTTCCGTTACTCTTTGCTTGCCTTCCGTGCATTGCCTAGCCTTGCGTTGTCGTGTCTTAGCCTTTTTTCACCTTGCCATAGCCTTGCTTGCGTTGCCTTGCTTTGCCTTGCCTTCCTTGCCTTCCGTCAGTCTTTGCTTCCCTTCCGTGCATCGCCTAGCCTTGCGTTGTCGTGCCTTAGCCTTCCCTCGCCTGACAGTGCATTGCCTTGCGTTACCCTTTCCTTGCCTGGCCGTGCGTTGCTTAGTCTTGCGTTGCCGTGCCTTTATCTTGTTTCCCCTTGCCGTGCCGTACCTTTTGTTACACTTGCCTTGCCTTGCTTTGCCTTGCCTTCCTTTCCTTCCGTTACTCTTTCCTTGCCTAGCCGTGCACTGCGTAGCCTTGCGTTTTCGTGCATTACCCTTGCCTCGCCTGACCGTGCCTTGCCTTGCGTTACCCTTTCCTTGCCTGGCCGTGCATTTCCTAGTCCTTCGTTACCGTGCTTTAGCCTTGTTTCCCCTTGCCGGGGCGTTCCTTCCGTTAAACTTCCCTTCCCCTGCTTTCCCTTGCCTGCCTTGCCTTCCGTTACTCTTTGCTTGCCTTCCGTGCATTGCCTAGCCTTGCGTTGTCGTGCCTTAGCCTTCCTCGCCTGACCGTGCCTTGCCTTGCGTTACCCTTTCCTTGCCTTGCCGTGCATTGCCTAGCCGTGCGTTGTCGTGCATTTGCCTGCCTTGCCTTGCGTTACCCTTTCCTTGCCTTGCCGTGCATTGCCTAGCCGTGCGTTGCCGTGCCTTAGCCTTGTTTCCCCTTGTCGTGCCGTTCCTTCCGTTACCCTTGCCTTGCCTTGTTTTCCCTTGCCTTCCTTGCCTTCCGTTACTCTTTGCTTGCCTTCCGTGCATTGCCTAGCCTTGCGTTGTCGTGCATTAACCTTGCCTCCCCAAACCGTGCCTTGCCTTGCGTTACCCTTTCCTTGCCTTGCCCTGCATTGCCTAGCCCTGTGTTGTCGTGCCTTAGCCTTGTTTCACCTTACCGTCCCGTTCCTTTCGTTACCCTTGCCTTCCCCTGCTTTCCCTTGCATTCCTTGCCTTCCGTTACTCTTTCCTTGCCTGGCCGTGCATTGCCTAGCCGTGCGTTGCCGTGCCTTAGCCTTGTTTCCCCTTGTCGTGCCGTTCATCCGTTACCCTTGCCTTGCCTTGCTTTCCCTTGCCTTCCTTGCCTTCCGTTACTCTTTGCTTGCCTTGCCCTGCATTGCCTAGCCTTGCGTAGTCGTTCCTTAGCCTTGCCTCGCCTGACCGTGCCTTGCCTTGCGTTACCCTTTCCTTGCCTTGCAGTGCATTGCCTAGCGGTTCGTTGTCGTGCCTTAGCCTTGTTTCCCCTTGCCGTGCGTTGCCTTCCGTTACCCTTGCCTTGCTTTCCCTTGCCTTCCTTGCCTTCCGTTACTCTTTGCTTGCCTTCCGTGCATTGCCTAGCCTTGCGTTGTCGTGTCTTAGCCTTTTTTCACCTTGCCATACCCTTGCTTGCGTTGCCGTGCTTTGCCTTGCCTTCCTTGCCTTCCGTTACTCTTTGCTTGCCTTCCGTGCATTGCCTAGCCTTGCGCTGTCGTGCATTAGCCTTGCCTTGCCTCACAGTGCCTTGCCTTGCGTTACCTTTTCCTTGGCTGGCCGTGCATTGCCTAGCCGTGCGTTGTGGTGCCTTAGCCTTGTTTCACCTTGCCATAGCCTTGCTTGCTTTGCCTTGCCTTCCTTCCATTCCGTTACTCTTTGCTTGCCTTCCGTGCATTGCCTAGCCTTGCGTTGTCGTGCCTTAGCCTTTTTTCACCTTGCAATAGCCTTGCTTGCGTTGCCTTGCTTTGCCTTGCATTCCTTGCCTTCGGTTACTCTTTGCTTGCCTTCCGTGAATTGCCTAGCCTAGCGTTGTCGTGCCTTAGCCTTGCCTCGCCTAACCGTGCCTTGCCTTGCGTTACCCTTTCCTTGCCTTGCCGTGCATTGCCAAGCCGTGCGTTGTCGTGCATTAGCCTCGCCTTGCCTTACCGTGCCTTGCCTTGCGTTACCCTTTCCTTGCCTGGCCGTGCATTGCTCAGCCTTGCGTTGCCGTACCTTAGCCTTGTTTCCCCTTGCCGTGCCGTGCCTTTTGTTACACTTGCCTTGCCTTGCTTTGCCTTGCCTTCCTTTCCTTCCGTTACTCTTTCCTTGCCTAGCCGTGCACTGCGTAGCCTTGCGTTGTCGTGCATTACCCTTGCCTCGCCTGACCGTGCCTTGCCTTGCGTTACCCTTTCCTTGCCTTTCCGTGCATTGCCTAGCCCTGCGTTGTCGTGCCTTAGCCTTGTTTCCCCTTACCGTGCCGTTCCATCCGTTACCCTTGCTTTCCCCTGCTTTCCCTTGCCTTCCTTGCCTTCCGTTACTCTTTGCTTGCCTTTCGTGCATTGCCTAGCCTTGCGTTGTCGTGCCTTTGCCTTGCGTCGCCTGACCGTGCCTTGCCTTGCGTTACCCTTTCCTTGCCTTGCCGTGCATTGCCTAGCCGTGCGTTGTCGTGCATCAGCCTTGCCTTGCCTCACCGTGCCTTGCCTTGCGTTACCCTTTCCTTGCCTTGCCGTGCATTGCCTAGCCGTGGGTTGCCGTGCCTTAGCCTTGTTTCCCCTTGCCGTGCCGTTCCTTCCGTTACCCTTGCTTTCCCCTGCTTTCCATTGCCTTCCTTGCCTTCCGTTACTCTTTGCTTGCCTTTCGTGCATTGCCTAGCCTTGCGTTGTCGTGCCTTAGCCTTGCGTCGCCTGACCGTGCCTTGCCTTGCGTTACCCATTCCTTGCATTGCCGTGCATTGCCTAGCCTTGCGTTGCCTTGCCTTAGCCTTGCCTTGCCTTTCCGAGCCTTGCCTTGCGTTGTCCTTCCCATGCCTTGCCCTGCATTGCCTAGCCCTGTGTTGTCGTGCCTTAGCCTTGTTTCCCCTTGCCGTGCCGTTCCTTCCGTTACATTTGCCTTGCCTTGCTTTCCCTTGCTTTCCTTGCCTTTCGTTACTCTTTGCTTTCCTTCCGTGCATTGCCTAGCCTTGCGTTGTCGTGCCTTAGCCTTGCCTCGCCTGACAGTGCCTTGCTTTGCTTTACCCTTTCCTTGCCTTGCCGTGCACTGCCAAGCCTTGCCTTGTCGGGCATTATCCTTGCCTCGCCTGACCGTGCCTTGCCTGGCGTTACCCTTTCCTTGCCTTGCCGTGCATTGCCAGGCCGTGCATTGTGGTGCCTTAGCCTTGTTTCCCCTTGCCGTGCCGTTCCTTCGGTTACCCTTGCCTTGCCTTGCTTTCCCTTGCCTTCCTTGCCTTCCGTTACTCTTTGCTTGCCTTCCGTGCATTGCCTAGCCTTGCGTTGTCGTGCCTTAGCCTTTTTTCACCTTGCCATAGCCTTGCTTGCGTTGCCTTGCTTTGCCTTGCCTTCCTTGCCTTCCGTTACTCTTTGCTTGCCTTCCGTGCATTGCCTAGCCTTGCGTGGTCGTGCCTCAGACTTTTTTCACCTTGCCATAGCCTTGCTTGCGTTGCCTTGCTTTGCCTTGCATTCCTTGCATTCCGTTACTCTTTGCTTGCCTTCCGTGCATTGCCTAGCCTTGCGTTGTCGTGCCTTAGCCTTGCCTCGCCTGACCGTGCCTTGCCTTGCGTTACCCTTTCCTTGCCTTGCCCTGCATTGCCTAGCCATGTGTTGTCGTGCCTTAGCCTTGTTTCCCCTTGCCGTGCCGTTCCTTCCGTTACCCTTACCTTGCCTTGCTTTCCCTTGCTTTCCTTGCCTTCCGTTACTCTTTGCTTACCTTACGTGCATTGCCTAGCCTTGCGTTGTCGTGCCTTAGCCTTGCCTTGCCTGACAGTGCCTTGCCTTGCGTTACCCTTTCCTTGCCTTGCCGTGCACTGCGAAGCCTTGCCTTGCCGTGCATTAGCCTTGCCTTGCCTGACCGTGCCTTGCCTGGCGTTACCCTTTCCTTGCCTTGTCCTGCATTGCCTAGCCCTGTGTTGTCGTGCCTAAGCCTTGTTTCCCCTTGCCGTGCCGTTACTTCCGTTACCCTTGCCTTGCCTTGCTTTCCCTTGCCTTCCTTGCCTTCCGTTACTCTTTCCTTGCCTTGCCGTGCATTGCCTAGCCGTGCGTTGTCGTGCATTAGCCTTGCCTTGCCTGACAGTGCCTTGCCTTGCGTTACCCTTTCCTTGCCTTGCCGTGCATTGCCTAACCGTGCTTTGTCGTGCCTTAGCCTTGTTTCACCTTGCCATAGCCTTGTTTGCGTTGCCTTGCTTTGCCTTGCCTTCCTTGCCTTCCGTTACTCTTTCCTTGCCTTGCCGTGCATTGCCTAGCCGTGCGTTGTCGTGCATTAGCCTTGCCTTGCCTCACCGTGCCTTGCCTTGCGTTACCCTTTCCTTGCCTTGCCGTGCATTGCCAAGCCGTGCGTTGTCGTGCATTAGCCTCGCCTTGCCTTACCGTGCCTTGCCTTGCGTTACCCTTTCCTTGCCTGGCCGTGCATTGCTTACCCTTGGGTTGCCGTACCTTAGCCTTGTTTCCCATTGCAGTGCCGTGACTTTTGTTACACTTGCCTTGCCTTGCTTTGCCTTGCCTTCCTTTCCTTCCGTTACTCTTTCCTTGCCTAGCTGTGCACTGCGTAGCCTTGCGTTGTCGTGCATTACCCTTGCCTCCCCAAACCGTGCCTTGCCTTGCGTTACCCTTTCCTTGCCTTGCCGTGCATTGCCTAGCCCTGCGTTGTCGTGCCTTAGCCTTGTTTCCCCTTACCGTGCCGTTCCTTCCGTTACCCTTGCCTTCCCCTGCTTTCCCTTGCCTTCCTTGCCTTCCGTTACTCTTTGCTTGCCTTTCGTGCATTGCCTAGCCTTGCGTTGTCGTGCCTTAGCCTTGCGTCGCCTGACCGTGCCTTGCCTTGCGTTACCCTTTCCTTGCCTTGCCGTGCATTGCCTAGCCGTGCGTTGTCGTGCATTAGCCTTGCCTTGCCTCACCGTGCCTTCCCTTGCTTTAACCTTTCCTTGCCTTGCCGTGCATTGTCTAACCGTGCGTTGTCGTGCCTTAGCCTTGTTTCCCCTTGCCGTGTCTTCCTTCCGTTACCCTTGCCTTCCCTCGCTTTCCCTTGCCTTCCTTGCATTCCGTTACTCTTTTCTTGCCTTCCGTGCATTGCCTAGCCTTGCGTTGTCGTGCCTTAGCCTTGCCTCGCCTGACCGTGCCTTGCCTTGCGTTACCCTTACCTTGCCTTGCCCTGCATTGCCTAGCCGTTCGTTGTCGTGCCTTAGCCTTGTTTGCCCTTGCCGTGCCGTTCCTTCCGTTACCCTTGCCTTGCTTTCCCTTGCCTTCCTTGCCTTCCGTTACTCGTTGCTTGCCTTCCGTGCATTGCCTAGCCTTGCGTTGTCGTGTCTTAGCCTTTTTTCGCCTTGCCATAGCCTTGCTTGCGTTGCCTTGCTTTGCCTTGCCTCCTTGCCTTCCGTTACTCTTTGCTTGCCTTCCGTGCATTGCCTAGCCTTGCGTTGTCGTGCCTTAGCCTTTTTTCACCTTGCCATAGCCTTGCTTGCGTTGCCTTGCTTTGCATTGCATTCCTTGCCTTCCGTTACTCTTTGCTTGCCTTCCGTGCATTGCCTAGCCTTGCGTGGTCGTGCCTTAGCCTTTTTTCACCTTGCCATAGCCTTGCTTGCGTTGCCTTGCTTTGCCTTGCATTCCTTGCCTTCCGTTACTCTTTGCTTGCATTCCGTGCATTGCCTAGCCTTCCGTTGTCGTGCATTAGCCTTGCCTCCCCAAACCGTGCCTTGCCTTGCGTTACCCTTTCCTTGCCTTGCCCTGCATTGCCTAGCCCTGTGTTGTCGTGACTTAGCCTTGTTTCCCCTTGCCGTGCCGTTCCTTTCGTTACCCTTGCCTTCCCCTGCTTTCCCTTGCATTCCTTGCCTTCCGTTACTCTTTGCTTGCCTTCCGTGCATTGCCTAGCCTAGCGTAGTCGTGCCTTAGCCTTGCCTCGCCTGACCGTGCCTTGCCTTGCGTTACCCTTTCCTTGCCTTGCCGTGAATTGCCTAGCCGTGCGTTGTCGTGCATTAGCCTCGCCTTGCCTTACCGTGCCTTGCCTTGCGTTACCCTTTCCTTGCCTGGCCGTTCATTGCTTAGCCTTGCGTTGCCGTGCCTTAGCCTTGTTTCCCCTTGCCGTGCCGTACCTTTTGTTACACTTGCCTTGCCTTGTTTGCCTTGCCTTTATTTCCTTCCGTTACTCTTTCCTTGCCTAGCCGTGCACTGCGTAGCCTTGCGTTGTCGTGCATTACCCTTGCCTCGCCTGACCGTGCCTTGCCTTGCGTTACCCTTTCCTTGCCTTGCCGTGCATTGCCTAGCCCTGCTTTGTCGTGCCTTAGCCTTGTTTCCCCTTACCGTGCCGTTCCTTCCGTTACCCTTGACTTCCCCTGCTTTCCCTTGCCTTCCTTGCCTTCCGTTACTCTTTGCTTGCCTTCCGTGCATTGCCTAGCCTTGCGTTGTCGTGCTTTAGACTTGCGTCGCCTGACCGTGCCTTGCCTTGCGTTACCCTTTCCTTGCCTTGCCGTGCATTGCCTAGCCGTGCGTTGTCGTGCATCAGCCTTGCCTTGCCTCACCGTGCCTTGCCTTGCGTTACCCTTTCCTTGCATTGCCGTGCATTGCCTAGCCCTGCGTTGCCGTGCCTTAGCCTTGTTTCCCCTTGCCGTGCCGTTCCTTCCGTTACCCTTGCCTTGCCTTGCTTTCCCTTGCCTTCCTTGCCTTCCGTTACTCTTTGCTTGTCTTCCGTGCATTGCCTAGCCTTGCGTTGTCGTGCATTAGCCTTGCCTCCCCAAACCGTGCCTTGCCTTGCGTTACCCTTTCCTTGCCTTGCCCTGCATTGCCTAGAACTGTGTTGTCGTGCCTTAGCTTGTTTCCCCTTACCGTGCCGTTCCTTTCGTTACCCTTGCCTTCCCCTGCTTTCCTTTGCATTCCTTGCCTTCCGTTACTCTTTGCTTGCCTTCCGTGCATTGCCTAGCCTTGCGTTGTCGGGCCTTAGCCTTGTTTCCCCTTGCCGTGCCCTGCCTGTTGTTACACTTGCCTTGCCGTGCTTTGCCTTGCCTTCCTTTCCTTCCGTTACTCTTTCCTTGCGTAGCCGTGCACTGCCTAGCCTTGCGATGTCGTGCATTAGCTTTGCCTCGCCTGACAGTGCCTTGCCTTGCGTTACCCTTTCCTTGCCTTGCCGTGCATTGCCTAGCCCTCCGTTGCCGTGCCTTAGCCTTGTTTCCCCTTGCCGAGCCGTTCCTTCCATTACTCTTGCCTTGCCTTGGTTTCCCTTGCCTTCCTTGCCTTCCGTTACTCTTTGCTTGCCTTCCGTGCATTGCCTAGCCTTGCGTTGTCGTCATTAGCCTTGCCTCGCCTGACCGTGCCTTGCCTTGCGTTACCCTTTCCTTGCCTTGCCGAGCATTGCCTAGCCGTGCGTTGTCGTGCATTAGCCTTGTCTAGCCTTACCGTGCCTCGCCTTTCGTTACCCTTTCCTTGCCTGGCTGTGCATTGCCTAGCCGTGCGTTGCCGTTCCTTAGCCTTGTTTCCCCTTGCCGTGCCTTGCCTTTTGTTACACTTGCCTTGCCTTGCTTTGCCTTGCCTTCCTTTCCTTCCGTTACTCTTTCCTTGCCTAGCCGTGCACTGCCTAGCCTTGCGTTGTCCTGCATTAGCCTTGCCTCCCCAAACCGTTCCTTGACTTGCGTTACCATTTCCTTGCCTTGCCGTGCACTGCCTAGCCTTGCCTTGTCGTGCATTAGCCTTGCCTTGCCTGACCGTGCCTTGCCTGGCGTTACCCTTTCCTTGCATTGCCGTGCATTGCCTAGCCGTGCGTTGTCGTGCCTTAGCCTTGTTTCCCCTTGCCGTGCCGTTCCTTCCGTTACCCTTGCCTTGCCTTGGTTTCCCTTGCCTTCCTTGGTTTCCGTTACTCTTTGCTTGCCTTCCGTGCATTGCCTAGCCTTGCGCTGTCATGCATTAGCCTTGCCTTGCCTCAGAGTGCCTTGCCTTGCGTTACATTTTCCAAGGCTGGCCGTGCATTGCCTAGTCGTGCGTTGTGGTGCCTTAGCCTTGTTTCACATTGCCATAGCCTTGCTTGCTTTGCCTTGCTTTCCCTTGCCTTCCTTGCGTTCCGTTACTCTTTGCTTGCCTTTCCTGCTTTGCCTAGCCTTGCGTTGTCGTGTCTTAGCCTTTTTTCACCTTGGCATAGCCTTGCTTGCGTTGCCTTGCTTTGCCTTGCCTTCCTTGCCTTCCGTTACTCTTTGCTTCCCTTCCGTGCATCGCCTAGCCTTGCGTTGTCGTGCCTTAGCCTTCCCTCGCCTGACAGTGCATTGCCTTGCGTTACCCTTTCCTTGACTGGCCGTGCATTGCTTAGTCTTGCGTTGCCGTGCCTTAGCCTTGTTTCCCCTTGCCGTGCCGTACCTTTTGTTACACTTGCCTTGCCTTGCTTTGCCTTGCCTTCCTTTCCTTCCGTTACTCTTTCCTTGCCTAGCCGTGCACTGCGTAGCCTTGCGTTTTCGTGCATCAGCCTTGCCTTGCCTCACCGTGCCTTGCCTTGCGTTACCCTTTCCTTGCCTTGCCGTGCATTGCCAAGCCCTGCGTTGCCGTGCCTTAGCCTTGTTTCCCCTTGTCGTGCCGTTCATCCGTTACCCTTGCCTTGCCTTGCTTTCCCTTGCCTTCCTTGCCTTCCGTTACTCTTTACTTGCGTAGCCGTGCACTGCCTTGCCTTGCGTTACCCTTTCCTTGCCTTGCCGTGAACTGCCTAGCCTTGCCTTGTCGTGCATTAGCCTTGCCTTGCCTGACCGTGCCTTGCCAAGCGTTACCCTTTCCTTGCATTGCCGTGCATTGCCTAGCCGTGCGTTGTCGTGCCTTAGCCTTGTTTCCCCTTGCCGTGCCGTTCCTTCCGTTACCCTTGCCTTGCCTTGCTTTCCCTTGCCTTCCTTGGTTTCCGTTACTCTTTGCTTGCCTTCCGTACATTGCCTAGCCTTGCGCTGTAATGCATTAGCCTTTCCTTGCCTCAGAGTGCCTTGCCTTGCGTTACATTTTCCTTGGCTGGCCGTGCATTGCCTAGTCGTGCGTTGTGGTGCCTTAGCCTTGTTTCACATTGCCATAGCCTTGCTTGCTTTGCCTTGCTTTCCCTTGCCTTCCTTGCGTTCCGTTACTCTTTGCTTGCCTTCCGTGCATTGCCTAGCCTTGCGTTGTCGTGTCTTAGCCTTTTTTCACCTTGCCATAGCCTTGCTTGCGTTGCCTTGCTTTGCCTTGCCTTCCTTGCCTTCCGTTACTCTTTGCTTGCCTTCCGTGCATTGCCTAGCCTTGCGTGGTCGTGCCTTAGCCTTTTTTCACCTTGCCATAGCCTTGCTTGCGTTGCCTTGCTCTGCCTTGCATTCCTTGCCTTCCGTTACTCTTTGCTTGCCTTCCGTGCATTGCCTAGCCTTGGGTTTTCGTGCATTAGCCTTGCCTCCCCAAACCGTGCCTTACCTTGCGTTACCCTTTCCTTGCCTTGCCCTGCATTGCCTAGCCCTGCATTGTCGTGCCTTAGCTTTGTTTCCCCTTACCGTGCCGTTCCTTCCGTTACCCTTGCCTTGCCTTGCTTTCCCTTGCTTTCCTTGCCTTCCGTTACTCTTTGCTTGCCTTCCGTGCATTGCCTAGCCTTGCGTTGTCGTGCCTTAGCCTTGCCTCGCCTGACAGTGCCTTGCCTTGCGTTACCCTTTCCTTGCCTTGTCCTGCATTGCCTAGCCCTGTGTTGTCGTGCCTAAGCCTTGTTTCCCCTTGCCGTGGCGTAACTTCCGTTACCCTTGCCTTGCCTTGCTTTCCCTTGCCTTCCTTGGTTTCCGTTACTCTTTGCTTGCCTTCCGTGCATTGCCTAGCCTTGCGCTGTCGTGCATTAGCCTTGCCTTGCCTCACAGTGCCTTGCCTTGCGTTACCTTTTCCTTGGCTGGCCGTGCATTGCCTAGCCGTGCGTTGTGGTGCCTTAGCCTTGTTTCACCTTGCCATAGCCTTGCTTGATTTGCCTTGCCTTCCTTGCCTTCCGTTACTCTTTGCTTGCCTTCCGTGCATTGCCTAGCGTAGAGTTGTCGTGCCTTAGCCTTGCCTCGCCTAACCGTGCCTTGCCTTGCGTTACCCTTTCCTTGCCTTGCCGTGAATTGCCTAGCCGTGCGTTGCCGTGCATTAGCCACGCCTTGCCTTACCGTGCCTTGCCTTGCGTTACCCTTTCCTTGCCTTCCCTTGCATTGCATAGCCTTGCGTTGCCGTGCCTTAGCCTTGTTTCCCCTTGCGGTGCCGTGCCTTTTGTTACACTTGCCTTGCCTTGTTTGCCTTGCCTTTATTTCCTTCCGTTACTCTTTCCTTGCCTTCCGTGCATTACCTAGCCTTGCGTTGTCGTGCCGTAGCCTTGCCTCGCCTGACCGTGCCTTGCCTTGCGTTACCCTTTCCCTGCCTTGCCGTGCCTTGCCTAGCCGTGCATTGTCGTGCCTTAGCCTTGTTTCCCCTTGTCGTGCCGTTCCTTCCGTTACCCTTGCCTTCCCTTGCTTTCCCTTGCCTTCCTTGCATTCCGTTACTCTTTTCTTGCCTTCCGTGCATTACCTAGCCTTGCGTTGTCGTGCCTTAGCCTTGCCTCGCCTGACCGTGCCTTGCCTTGCGTTACCCTTTCCTTGCCTTGCCGTGCCTTGCCTAGCCGTGCATTGTCGTGCCTTAGCCTTGCCTCGCCTGACCGTGCCTTGCCTTGCGTTACCCTTTCCTTGCCTTGCCGTGCCTTGCCTAGCCGTGCATTGTGGTGTCTTAGCCTTGTTTCCCCTTGCCGTGCCGTTCCTTCGGTTACCCTTTCCTTGCCTTGCTTTCCCTTGCCTTCCTTGCCTTCCGTTACTCTTTGCTTGCCTGCCGTGCATTGCCTAGCCTTGCGTTGTCGTGCCTCAGCCTTGCCTCCCCAAACCGTGCCTTGCCTTGCGTTACCCTTTCCTTGCCTTGCCCTGCATTGCCTAGCCCTGTGTTGTCGTGCCTTAGCCTTGTTTCCCCTTACCGTGCCGTTCCTTTCGTTACCCTTGCCTTCCCCTGTTTTCCTTTGCATTCCTTGCCTTCCGTTACTCTTTGCTTGCATTCCGTGCATTGCCTAGCCTTGCGTTGTCGTGCCTTAGCCTTGTTTCCCCTTGCCGTGCCGTGCCTGTTGTTACACTTGCCTTGCCATGCTTTTGTTGCCTTCCTTTCCTTCCATTACTCTTTCCTTGCCTAGCCGTGCACTGCCTGGCCTTGCGATGTCGTGCATTAGCTTTGCCTCGCCTGACAGTGCCTTGCCTTGCGTTACCCTTTCCTTGCCTTGCCCTGCATTGCCTAGCCGTGCGTTACCGTGCCTTAGCCTTGTTTCCCCTTGCCGTGCCGTTCCTTCCGTTAACCTTGCCTTACCTTGGTTTCCCTTGCCTTCCTTGCCTTCCGTTACTCTTTGCTTGCTTTCCGTGCATTGCCTAGCCTTGCGTTGTCGTGCCTTAGCCTTGCCTCGCCTGACCGTGCCTTGCCTTGCGTTACCCTTACCGTGCCTTGCCCTGCATTGCCTAGCCCTGTGTTGTCGTGCCTTAGCCTTGTTTCCTCTTACCGTGCCGTTCCTTTCGTTACCCTTGCCTTCCCCTGCTTTCCCTGCATTCCTTGCCTTCCGTTACTCTTTGCTTGCCTTCCGTGCATTGCCTAGCCTTGCGTTGTCGTGCCTTAGCCTTGCCTCTCCTGACAGTGCCTTGCCTTGCGTTACCCTTTCCTTGCCTTGCCGTGCACTGCCAAGCCTTGCCTTGTCGGGCATTAGCCTTGCCTTGCCTGACCGTGCCTTGCCTGGGGTTACCCTTTCCTTGCCTTGCCGTGCATTGCCTAGCCGTGCGTTGTCGTGCCTTAGCCTTGTTTCCCCTTGCCGTGCCGTTCCTTCCGTTACCCTTGCCTTGCCTTGCTTTCCCTTGCCTTCCTTGGTTTCCGTTACTCTTTGCTTGCCTTCCGTGCATTGCCAAGCCTTGCGTTGTCGTGTCTTAGCCTTTTTTCACCTTGCCATAGCCTTGCTTGCGTTGCCTTGCTTTGCCTTGCCTTCCTTGCCTTCCGTTACTCTTTCCTTGCCTTGCCGTGCATTGCCTAGCCGTGCGTTGTCGTGCCTTAGCCTTCTTTCACCTTGCCATAGCCTTGCTTGCGTTGCCTTGCTTTGCCTTGCATTCCTTGCCTTCCGTTACTCTTTGCTTGCCTTCCGTGCATTGCCTAGCCTTGGGTTGTCGTGCATTAGCCTTGCCTCCCCAAACCGTGCCTTGCCTTGCGTTACGCTTTCCTTGCCTTGCCCTGCATTGCCTAGCCCTCTGTTGTCGTGCCTTAGCCTTGTTTCCCCTTGCCGTGCCGTTCCTTCCGTTACCCTTGCCTTGTCTTGCTTTCCCTTGCCTTCCTTGCCTTCCGTTACTCTTTGCTTGCCTTCAGTGCATTGCCTAGCCTTGCGTTGTCGTGCATTAGCCTTGCCTTGCCTCACAGTGCCTTGCCTTGCGTTCCCTTTTCCTTGGCTGGCCGTGCATTGCCTAGCCGTGAGTTGTGGTGCCTTAGACTTGTTTCACCTTGCCATAGCCTTGCTTGCTTTGCCTTGCCTTCCTTGCCTTCCGTTACTCTTTGCTTGCCTTCCGTGCATTGCCTAGCCTAGAGTTGTCGTGACTTAGCCTTGCCTCGTCTAACCGTGCCTTGCCTTGCGTTACCCTTTCCTTGCCTGGCCGTGCATTGCTTAGCCTTGCGTTGCCGTACCTTAGCCTTGTTTCCCATTGCCGTGCCGTGACTTTTGTTACACTTGCCTTGCCTTGCTTTGCATTGCCTTCCTTTCCTTCCGTTACTCTTTCACTGCCTTGCCGTGCATTGCCTAGCCTTGCGTTTTCGTGCATCAGCCTTGCCTTGCCTCACCGTGCCTTGCCTTGCGTTACCCTGTCCTTGCCTTGCCGTGCATTGCCTAGCCGTGTGTTGCCGTGCCTTAGCCTTGTTTCCCCTTGTCGTGCCGTTCATCCGTTACCCTTGCCTTGCCTTGCTTTCCCTTGCCTTCCTTGCCTTCCGTTACTCTTTGCTTGCCTTCCGTGCATTGCCTAGCCTTGCGTTGTCGTGCATTAGCCTTGCCTCCCCAAACCGTGCCTTGCCTTGCGTTACCCTTTCCTTGCCTTGCCCTGCATTGCCTAGCCCTGTGTTGTCGTGCCTTAGCCTTGTTTCCCCTTACCGTGCCGTTCCTTTCGTTACCCGTGCCTTCCCCTGCTTTCCCTTGCATTCCTTGCCTTCCGTTACTGTTTGCTTGCCTTCCGTGCATTGCCTAGCCTTGCGTTGTCGTGCCTTAGCCTTGCCTCGCCTGACCGTGCCTTGCCTTGCGTTACCATTTCCTTGCCTTGCCGTGCATTGCCTAGCCGTTCGTTGTCGTGCCTTAGCCTTGTTTGCCCTTGCCGTGCCGTTCCTTCCGTTACCCTTGCCTTGCTTTCCCTTGCCTTCCTTGCCTTCCGTTACTCTTTGCTTGCCTTCCGTGCATTGCCTAGCCTTGCGTTGTCGTGTCTTAGCCTTTTTTCACCTTGCCATAGCCTTGCTTGCGTTGCCTTGCTTTGCCTTGCCTTCCTTGCCTTCCGTTACTCTTTGCTTGCCTTCCGTGCATTGCCTAGCCTTGCGCTGTCGTGCATTAGCCTTGCCTTGCCTCACAGTGCCTTGCCTTGCGTTACCTTTTCCTTGGCTAGCCGTGCATTGCCTAGCCGTGCGTTGTGGTGCCTTAGCCTTGTTTCACCTTGCCATAGCCTTGCTTGCTTTGCCTTGCCTTCCTTCCATTCCGTTACTCTTTGCTTGCCTTCCGTGCATTGCCTAGCCTTGCGTTGTCGTGCCTTAGCCTTTTTTCACCTTGCAATAGCCTTGCTTGCGTTGCCTTGCTTTGCCTTGCATTCCTTGCCTTCGGTTACTCTTTGCTTGCCTTCCGTGCATTGCCTAGCCTAGCGTTGTCGTGCCTTAGCCTTGCCTCGCCTAACCGTGCCTTGCCTTGCGTTACCCTTTCCTTGCCTTGCCGTGCATTGCCAAGCCGTGCGTTGTCGTGCATTAGCCTCGCCTTGCCTTACCGTGCCTTGCCTTGCGTTACCCTTTCCTTGCCTGGCCGTGCATTGCTCAGCCTTGCGTTGCCGTACCTTAGCCTTGTTTCCCCTTGCCGTGCCGTGCCTTTTGTTACACTTGCCTTGCCTTGCTTTGCCTTGCCTTCCTTTCCTTCCGTTACTCTTTCCTTGCCTAGCCGTGCACTGCGTAGCCTTGCGTTGTCGTGCATTACCCTTGCCTCGCCTGACCGTGCCTTGCCTTGCGTTACCCTTTCCTTGCCTTGCCGTGCATTGCCTAGCCCTGCGTTGTCGTGCCTTAGCCTTGTTTCCCCTTACCGTGCCGTTGCTTTCGTTACCCTTGCCTTCCCCTGCTTTCCTTTGCATTCCTTGCCTTCCGTTACTCTTTGCTTGCCTTCCGTGCATTGCCTAGCCTTGCGTTGTCGTGCCTTAGCCTAGTTTCCCCTTGCCGTGCCGTGCCTGTTGTTACACTTGCCTTGCCGTGCTTTGCCTTGCCTTCCTTTCCTTCCGTTACTCTTTCCTTGCGTAGCCGTGCACTGCCTAGCCTTGCGATGTCGTGCATTAGCTTTGCCTCGCCTGACAGTGCCTTGCCTTGCGTTACCCTTTCCTTGCCTTGCCGTGCATTGCCTAGCCCTCCGTTGCCGTGCCTTAGCCTTGTTTCCCCTTGCCGAGCCGGTCCTTCCGTTACTCTTGCCTTGCCTTGGTTTCCTTTGCCTTCCTTGCCTTCCGTTACTCTTTGCTTGCCTTCCGTGCATTGCCTAGCCTTGCGTTGTCGTCATTAGCCTTGCCTCGCCTGACCGTGACTTGCCTTGCGTTACCCTTTCCTTGCCTTGACGAGCATTGCCTAGCCGTGCGTTGTCGTGCATTAGCCTTGTCTAGCCTTACCGTGCCTCGCCTTGCGTTACCCTTTCCTTGCCTGGCCGTGCATTGCCTAGCCGTGCGTTGCCGTTCCTTAGCCTTGTTTCCCCTTGCCGTGCCTTGCCTTTTGTTACACTTGCCTTGCCTTGCTTTGCCTTGCCTTCCTTTCCTTCCGTTACTCTTTCCTTGCCTAGCCGTGCACTGCCTAGCCTTGCGTTGTCGTGCATTAGCCTTGCCTCCCCAAATCGTGCCTTGACTTGCGTTACCATTTCCTTGCCTTGCCCTGCATTGCCTAGCCGTGCGTTGCCGTGCCTTAGCCTTCTTTCCCCTTGCCGTGCCGTTCCTTCCGGTAACCTTGCGTCGCCTTGCTTTCCCTTGCCTTCCTTGCCTTCCGTTACTCTTTGCTTGCCTTCCGTGCATTGCCTAGCCTTGCGTTGTCGTGCCTTAGCCTTGCCTCGCCTGACCGTTCCTTGCCTTGCGTTACCCTTTCCTTGCCTTGCCGTGCATTGCCTAGCCGTGCGTTGTCGTGCCTTAGCCTTGTTTCCCCTTACCGTGCCGTTCCTTTCGTTACCCTTGCCTTCCCCTGCTTTCCTTTGCATTCCTTGCCTTCCGTTACTCTTTCCTTGCCTGGCCGTGCATTGCCTAGCCGTGCGATGCCGTGCCTTAGCCTTGTTTCCCCTTGCCGTGCCTTGCCTTTTGTTACACTTGCCTTCCCCTGCTTTCCCTTGCCTTCCTTGCCTTCCGTTACCCTTTCCTTGCCTTGCCGTGCACTGCCTAGCCTTGCGTTGTCGTGCATTAGCCTTGCCTTGCCTGACCGTGCCTTGCCTTGCGTTACCCTTTCCTTGCCTTGCCGTGCATTGCCTAGCCGTGCGTTGTCGTGCCTTAGCTTTGTTTCCCCTTGCCGTGCCGTTCCTTCCGTTACCCTTGCCTTGCCTTGCTTTCCCTTGCCTTACTTGGTTTCCGTTACTCTTTGCTTGCCTTCCGTGCATTGCCAAGCCTTGCGTTGTCGTGTCTTAGCCTTTTTTCACCTTGCCATAGCCTTGCTTGCGTTGCCTTGCTTTGCCTTGCCTTCCTTGCCTTCCGTTACTCTTTCCTTGCCTTCTGTGCATTGCCTAGCCTTGCGTGGTCGTGCCTTAGCCTTTTTTCACCTTGCCATAGCCTTGCTTGCGTTGCCTTGCTTTGCCTTGCATTCCTTCCCTTCCGTTACTCTTTGCTTACCTTCCGTGCATTGCCTAGCCTTGGGTTGTCGTGCATTAGCCTTGCCTCCCCAAACCGTGCCTTGCCTTGCGTTACCCTTTCCTTGCCTTGCCCTGCATTGCCTAGCCCTGTGTTGTCGTGCCTTAGCCTTGTTTCCCCTTGCCGTGCCGTTCCTTCCGTTACCCTTGCCTTGCCTTGCTTTCCCTTGCTTTCCTTGCCTTCCGTTACTCGTTGCTTGCCTTCCGTGCATTGCCTAGCCTTGCGCTGACGTGCATTAGCCTTGCCTTGCCTCACAGTGCCTTACCTTGCGTTACCTTTTCCTTGGCTGGCCGTGCATTGCGAAGCCGTGCGTTGTGGTGCCTTAGCCTTGTTTCACCTTGCCATAGCCTTGCTTGCTTTGCCTTGCCTTCCTTGCCTTCCGTTACTCTTTGCTTGCCTTCCGTGCATTGCCTAGCCTAGAGTTGTCGTGACTTAGCCTTGCCTCGCCTAACCGTGCCTTGCCTTGCGTTACCCTTTCCTTGCCTTGCCGTGCATTGCCAAGCCGTGCGTTGTCGTGCATTAGCCTCGCCTTGCCTTACCGTGCCTTGCCTTGCGTTACCCTTTCCTTGCCTGGCCGTGCATTGCTTAGCCTTGCGTTGCCGTACCTTAGCCTTGTTTCCCATTGCCGTGCCGTGACTTTTGTTACCCTTGACTTGCCTTGCTTTCCCTTGCCTTCCTTTCCTTCCGTTACTCTTTCCTTGCCTAGCCGTGCACTGCGTAGCCTTGCGTTTTCGTGCATCAGCTTTGCCTTGCCTCACCGTGCCTTGCCTTGCGTTACCCTGTCCTTGCCTTGCCGTGCATTGCCTAGCCGTGCGTTGCCGTGCCTTAGCCTTGTTTCCCCTTGTCGTGCCGTTCCTTCCGTTACCCTTGCCTTGCCTTGCTTTCCCTTGCCTTCCTTGCCTTCCGTTACTCTTTGCTTGCCTTGCCCTGCATTGCCTAGCCTTGCGTTGTCGTGCCTTAGCCTTGCCTCGCCTGACCGTGCCTTGCCTTGCGTTACCCTTTCCTTGCCTTGCAGTGCATTGCCTAGCGGTTCGTTGTCGTGCCTTAGCCTTGTTTGCCCTTGCCGTGCCGTTCCTTCCGTTACACTTGCCTTGCTTTCCCTTGCCTTCCTTGCCTTCCGTTACTCTTTGCTTGCCTTCCGTGCATTGCCTAGCCTTGCGTTGTCGTGTCTTAGCCTTTTTTCACCTTGCCATAGCCTTGCTTGCGTTGCCTTGCTTTGCCTTGCCTTCCTTGCCTTCCGTTACTCTTTGCTTGCCTTCCGTGCATTGCCTAGCCTTGCGCTGTCGTGCATTAGCCTTGCCTTGCCTCACAGTGCCTTGCCTTGCGTTACCTTTTCCTTGGCTGGCCGTGCATTGCCTAGCCGTGCGTTGTGGTGCCTTAGCCTTTTTTCACCTTGCCATAGCCTTGCTTGCTTTGCCTTGCCTTCCTTCCATTCCGTTACTCTTTGCTTGCCTTCCGTGCATTGCCTAGCCTTGCGTTGTCGTGCCTTAGCCTTTTTTCACCTTGCAATAGCCTTGCTTGCGTTGCCTTGCTTTGCCTTGCATTCCTTGCCTTCGGTTACTCTTTGCTTGCCTTCCGTGCATTGCCTAGCCTAGCGTTGTCGTGCCTTAGCCTTGCCTCGCCTAACCGTGCCTTGCCTTGCGTTACCCTTTCCTTGCCTTGCCGTGCATTGCCAAGCCGTGCGTTGTCGTGCATTAGCCTCGCCTTGCCTTACCGTGCCTTGCCTTGCGTTACCCTTTCCTTGCCTGGCCGTGCATTGCTCAGCCTTGCGTTGCCGTACCTTAGCCTTGTTTCCCCTTGCCGTGCCGTGCCTTTTGTTACACTTGCCTTGCCTTGCTTTGCCTTGCCTTCCTTTCCTTCCGTTAGTCTTTCCTTGCCTAACCGTGCACTGCGTAGCCTTGCGTTGTCGTGCATTACCCTTGCCTCGCCTGACCGTGCCTTGCCTTGCGTTACCCTTTCCTTGCCTTGCCGTGCATTGCCTAGCCCTGCGTTGTCGTGCCTTAGCCTTGTTTCCCCTTACCGTGCCGTTCCTTCCGTTACCCTTGCTTTCCCCTGCTTTCCCTTGCCTTCCTTGCCTTCCGTTACTCTTTGCTTGCCTTTCGTGCATTGCCTAGCCTTGCGTTGTCGTGCCTTAGCCTTGCGTCGCCTGACCGTGCCTTGCCTTGCGTTACCCTTTCCTTGCCTTGCCGTGCATTGCCTAGCCGTGCGTTGTCGTGCATCAGCCTTGCCTTGCCTCACCGTGCCTTGCCTTGCGTTACCCTTTCCTTGCCTTGCCGTGCATTGCCTAGCCGTGGGTTGCCGTGCCTTAGCCTTGTTTCCCCTTGCCGTGCCGTTCCTTCCGTTACCCTTGCTTTCCCCTGCTTTCCATTGCCTTCCTTGCCTTCCGTTACTCTTTGCTTGCCTTTCGTGCATTGCCTAGCCTTGCGTTGTCGTGCCTTAGCCTTGCGTCGCCTGACCGTGCCTTGCCTTGCGTTACCCTTTCCTTGCCTTGCCGTGCATTGCCTAGCCGTGCGTTGTCGTGCATCAGCCTTGCCTTGCCTCACCGTGCCTTGCCTTGCGTTACCCTTTCCTTGCCTTGCCCTGCATTGCCTAGCCCTGTGTTGTCGTGCCTTAGCCTTGTTTCCCCTTGCCGTGCCGTTCCTTCCGTTACATTTGCCTTGACTTGCTTTCCCTTGCTTTCCTTGCCTTCCGTTACTCTTTGCTTTCCTTCCGTGCATTGCCTAGCCTTGCGTTGTCGTGCCTTAGCCTTGCCTCGCCTGACAGTGCCTTGCTTTGCGTTACCCTTTCCTTGCCTTGCCGTGCACTGCCAAGCCTTGCCTTGTCGGGCATTAGCCTTGCCTTGCCTGACCGTGCCTTGCCTGGCGTTACCCTTTCCTTGCCTTGCCGTGCATTGCCTAGCCGTGCGTTGTCGTGCCTTAGCCTTGTTTCCCCTTGCCGTGCCGTTCCTTCCGTTACCCTTGCCTTGCCTTGCTTTCCCTTGCCTTCCTTGGTTTCCGTTACTCTTTGCTTGCCTTCCGTGCATTGCCTAGCCTTGCGTTGTCGTGTCTTAGCCTTTTTTCACCTTGCCATAGCCTTGCTTGCGTTGCCTTGCTTTGCCTTGCCTTCCTTGCCTTCCGTTACTCTTTGCTTCCCTTCCGTGCATTGCCTAGCCTTGCGTGGTCGTGCCTTAGCCTTTTTTCACCTTGCCATAGCCTTGCTTGCGTTGCCTTGCTTTGCCTTGCATTCCTTGCATTCCGTTACTCTTTGCTTGCCTTCCGTGCATTGCCTAGCCTTGGGTTGTCGTGCATTAGCCTTGCCTCCCCAAACCGTGCCTTGCCTTGCGTTACCCTTTCCTTGCCTTGCCCTGCATTGCCTAGCCCTGTGTTGTCGTGCCTTAGCCTTGTTTCCCCTTGCCGTGCCGTTCCTTCCGTTACCCTTGCCTTGCCTTGCTTTCCCTTGCTTTCCTTGCCTTCCGTTACTCTTTGCTTGCCTTCCGTGCATTGCCTAGCCTTGCGTTGTCGTGCCTTAGCCTTGCCTCGCCTGACCGTGCCTTGCCTTGCGTTACCCTTTCCTTGCCTTGCCGTGCACTGCGAAGCCTTGCCTTGTCGTGCATTAGCCTTGCCTTGCCTGACCGTGCCTTGCCTGGCGTTACCCTTTCCTTGCCTTGTCCTGCATTGCCTAGCCCTGTGTTTTCGTGCCTAAGCCTTGTTTCCCCTTGCCGTGCCGTTACTTCCGTTACCCTTGCCTTGCCTTGCTTTCCCTTGCCTTCCTTGGTTTCCGTTACTCTTTGCTTGCCTTCCGTGCATTGCCTAGCCTTGCGCTGTCGTGCATTAGCCTTGCCTTGCCTCACAGTGCCTTGCCTTGCGTTACCTTTTCCTTGGCTGGCCGTGCATTGCCTAGCCGTGCGTTGTGGTGCCTTAGCCTTGTTTCACCTTGCCATAGCCTTGCTTGCTTTGCCTTGCCTTCCTTGCCTTCCGTTACTCTTTGCTTGCCTTCCGTGCATTGCCTAGCCTAGAGTTGTCGTGCATTAGCCTTGCCTCGCCTAACCGTGCCTTGCCTTGCGTTACCCTTTCCTTGCCTTGCCGTGCATTGCCAAGCCGTGCGTTGTCGTGCATTAGCCTCGCCTTGCCTTACCGTGCCTTGCCTTGCGTTACCCTTTCCTTGCCTGGCCGTGCATTGCTTACCCTTGGGTTGCCGTACCTTAGCCTTGTTTCCCATTGCCGTGCCGTGACTTTTGTTACACTTGCCTTGCCTTGCTTTGCCTTGCCTTCCTTTCCTTCCGTTACTCTTTCCTTCCCTAGCCGTGCACTGCCTATCCTTGCGTTGTCGTGCATTAGCCTTGCCTCCCGAAACCGTGCCTTGCCTTGCGTTACCATTTCCTTGCCTTGCCCTGCATTGCCTAGCCGTGCGTTACCGTGCCTTAGCCTTGTTTCCCCTTGCCGTGCCGTTCCTTCCGTTAACCTTGCCTTGCCTTGCATTCCCTTGCCTTCCTTGCGTTCCGTTACTCTTTGCTTGCCTTCCGTGCATTGCCTAGCCTTGCGTTGTCGTGCCTTAGCCTTGCCTCGCCTGACCGTGCCTTGCCTTGCGTTACCCTTACCTTGCCTTGCCCTGCATTGCCTAGCCCTGTGTTGTCGTGCCTTAGCCTTGTTTCCGCTTACCGTGCCGTTCCTTTCGTTACCCTTGCCTTCCCCTGCTTTCCCTGCATTCCTTGCCTTCCGTTACTCTTTGCTTGCCTTCCGTGCATTGCCTAGCCTTGCGTTGTCGTGCCTTAGCCTTGCCTCGCCTGACAGTGCCTTGCCTTGCGTTACCCTTTCCTTGCCTTGCCGTGCACTGCCAAGCCTTGCCTTGTCGGGCATTAGCCTTGCCTTGCCTGACCGTGCCTTGCCTGGCGTTACCCTTTCCTTGCCTTGCCGTGCATTGCCTAGCCGTGCGTTGTCGTGCATTAGCCTTGTTTCCCCTTGCCGTGCCGTTCCTTCCGTTACCCTTGCCTTGCCTTGCTTTCCCTTGCCTTCCTTGGTTTCCGTTACTCTTTGCTTGCCTTCCGTGCATTGCCAAGCCTTGCGTTGTCGTGTCTTAGCCTTTTTTCACCTTGCCATAGCCTTGCTTGCGTTGCCTTGCTTTGCCTTGCCTTCCTTGCCTTCCGTTACTCTTTGCTTGCCTTCCGTGCATTGCCTAGCCTTGCGTGGTCGTGCCTTAGCCTTTTTTCACCTTGCCATAGCCTTGCTTGCGTTGCCTTGCTTTGCCTTGCATTCCTTGCCTTCCGTTACTCTTTGCTTGCCTTCCGTGCATTGCCTAGCCTTGGGTTGTCGTGCATTAGCCTTGCCTCCCCAAACCGTGCCTTGCCTTGCGTTACCCTTTCCTTGCCTTGCCCTGCATTGCCTAGCCCTCTGTTGTCGTGCCTTAGCCTTGTTTCCCCTTGCCGTGCCGTTCCTTCCGTTACCCTTGCCTTGCCTTGCTTTCCCTTGATTTCCTTGCCTTCCGTTACCCTTTGCTTGCCTTCAGTGCATTGCCTAGCCTTGCGCTGTCGTGCATTAGCCTTGCCTTGCCTCACAGTGCCTTGCCTTGCGTTACCTTTTCCTTGGCTGGCCGTGCATTGCCTAGCCGTGCGTTGTGGTGCCTTAGCCTTGTTCACCTTGCCATAGCCTTGCTTGCTTTGCCTTGCCTTCCTTGCCTTCCGTTACTCTTTGCTTGACTTCCGTGCATTGCCTAGCCTGCGTTGTCGTGCCTTAGCCTTGCCTCGCCTGACCGTGCCTTGCCTTGCGTTACCCTTTCCTTGCCTTGCCGTGCATTGCCTAAGGGTGCGTTGTCGTGCATTAGCCTCGCCTTGCCTTACCGTGCCTTGCCTTGCGTTACCCTTTCCTTGCCTGGCCGTGCATTGCTTAGCCTTGCGTTGCCGTACCTTAGCCTTGTTTCCCATTGCCGTGCCGTGACATTTGTTAAACTTGCCTTGCCTTGCTTTGCCTTGCCTTCCTTTCCTTCCGTTACTCTTTCCTTGCCTAGCCGTGCACTGCGTAGCCTTTCGTTTTCGTGCATCAGCCTTGCCTTGCCTCACCGTGCCTTGCCTTGCGTTACCCTGTCCTTGCCTTGCCGTGCATTGCCTAGCCCTGTGTTGTCGTGCCTTAGCCTTGTTTCCCCTTACCGTGCCGTTCCCTTCTCCGTTACCCTTGCCTTGCCTTGCTTTCCCTTGCCTTCCTTGCCTTCCGTTACTCTTTGCTTGCCTTCCGTGCATTGCCTAGCCTTGCGTTGTCGTGCATTAGCCTTGCCTCCCCAAACCGTGCCTTGCCTTGCGTTACCCTTTCCTTGCCTTGCCCTGCATTGCCTAGCCCTGTGTTGTCGTGCCTTAGCCTTGTTTCCCCTTACCGTGCCGTTCCTTTCGTTACCCGTGCCTTCCCCTGCTTTCCCTTGCATTCCTTGCCTTCCGTTACTGTTTGCTTGCCTTCCGTGCATTGCCTAGCCTTGCGTAGTCGTGCCTTAGCCTTGCCTCGCCTGACCGTGCCTTGCCTTGCGTTACCCTTTCCTTGCCTTGCAGTGCATTGCCTAGCGGTTCGTTGTCGTGCCTTAGCCTTGTTTGCCCTTGCCGTGCCGTTCCTTCCGTTACCCTTGCCTTGCTTTCCCTTGCCTTCCTTGCCTTCCGTTACTCTTTGCTTGCCTTCCGTGCATTGCCTAGCCTTGCGTTGTCGTGTCTTAGCCTTTTTTCACCTTGCCATAGCCTTGCTTGCGTTGCCTTGCTTTGCCTTGCCTTCCTTGCCTTCCGTTACTCTTTGCTTGCCTTCCGTGCATTGCCTAGCCTTGCGCTGTCGTGCATTAGCCTTGCCTCGCCTGACAGTGCCTTGCCTTGCGTTACCCTTTCCTTGCCTTGCCGTGCATTGCCTAGCCTTGCGTTGTGGTGCCTTAGCCTTGTTTCACCTTGCCATAGCCTTGCTTGCTTTGCCTTGCCTTCCTTCCATTCCGTTACTCTTTGCTTGTCTTCCGTGCATTGCCTAGCCTTGCGTTGTCGTGCCTTAGCCTTTTTTCACCTTGCAATAGCCTTGCTTGCGTTGCCTTGCTTTGCCTTGCATTCCTTGCCTTCGGTTACTCTTTGCTTGCCTTCCGTGCATTGCCTAGCCTAGCGTTGTCGTGCCTTAGCCTTGCCTCGCCTACCCGTGCCTTGCCTTGCGTTACCCTTTCCTTGCCTTGCCGTGCATTGCCAAGCCGTGCGTTGTCGTGCATTAGCCTCGCCTTGCCTTACCGTGCCTTGCCTTGCGTTACCCTTTCCTTGCCTGGCCGTGCATTGCTCAGCCTTGCGTTGCCGTACCTTAGCCTTGTTTCCCCTTGCCGTGCCGTGCCTTTTGTTACACTTGCCTTGCCTTGCTTTGCCTTGCCTTCCTTTCCTTCCGTTACTCTTTCCTTGCCTAGCCGTGCACTGCGTAGCCTTGCGTTGTCGTGCATTACCCTTGCCTCGCCTGACCGTGCCTTGCCTTGCGTTACCCTTTCCTTGCCTTGCCGTGCATTGCCTAGCCCTGCGTTGTCGTGCCTTAGCCTTGTTTCCCCTTACCGTGCCGTTGCTTTCGTTACCCTTGCCTTCCCCTGCTTTCCTTTGCATTCCTTGCCTTCCGTTACTCTTTGCTTGCCTTCCGTGCATTGCCTAGCCTTGCGTTGTCGTGCCTTAGCCTTGTTTCCCCTTGCCGTGCCGTGCCTGTTGTTACACTTGCCTTGCCGTGCTTTGCCTTGCCTTCCTTTCCTTCCGTTACTCTTTCCTTGCGTAGCCGTGCACTGCCTAGCCTTGCGATGTCGTGCATTAGCTTTGCCTCGCCTGACAGTGCCTTGCCTTGCGTTACCCTTTCCTTGCCTTGCCGTGCATTGCCTAGCCCTCCGTTGCCGTGGCTTAGCCTTGTTTCCCCTTGCCGAGCCGGTCCTTCCGTTACTCTTGCCTTCCCTTGGTTTCCCTTGCCTTCCTTGCCTTCCGTTACTCTTTGCTTGCCTTCCGTGCATTGCCTAGCCTTGCGTTGTCGTCATTAGCCTTGCCTCGCCTGACCGTGCCTTGCCTTGCGTTACCCTTTCCTTGCCTTGCCGAGCATTGCCTAGCCGTGCGTTGTCGTGCATTAGCCTTGTCTAGCCTTACCGTGCCTCGCCTTGCGTTACCCTTTCCTTGCCTGGCCGTGCATTGCCTAGCCGTGCGTTGCCGTTCCTTAGCCTTGTTTCCCCTTGCCGTGCCTTGCCTTTTGTTACACTTGCCTTGCCTTGCTTTGCCTTGCCTTCCTTTCCTTCCGTTACTCTTTGCTTGCCTTCCGTGCATTGCCTACCCTTGCCTTGTCGTGTCTTAGCCTTTTTTCAACTTGCCATAGCCTTGCTTGCGTTGCCTTGCTTTGCCTTGCCTTCCTTGCTTTCCGGTACTCTTTGCTTGCCTTCCGTGCATTGCCTAGCCTTGCGTGGTCGTGCCTTAGCCTTTTTTCACCTTGCCATAGCCTTGCTTGCGTTCCCTTGCTTTGCCTTGCATTCCTTGCCTTCCGTTACTCGTTGCTTGCTTTCCGTGCATTGCCTAGCCTTGCGTTGTCGTGCATTAGACTTGCCTCCCCAAACCGTGCCTTGCCTTGCGTTACCCTTTCCTTGCCTTACCCTGCATTGCCTAGCCCTGTGTTGTCGTGCCTTAGCCTTGTTTCCCCTTGCCGTGCCGTTCCTTTCGTTACCCTTGCCTTCCCTTGCTTTCCCTTGCTTTCCTTGCCTTCCGTTACTCTTCGCTTTCCTTCCGTGCATTGCTAGCCTTGCCTTGTCGTGCCTTAGCCTTGCCTCGCCTGACAGTGCCTTGCCTTGCGTTACCCTTTCCTTGCCTTGCCGTGCACTGCCTAGCCTTGCCTTGTCGTGCATTAGCCTTGCCTTGCCTGACCGTGCCTTGCCTGGCGTTACCCTTTCCTTGCATTGCCGTGCATTGCCTAGCCATGCGTTGTCGTGCCTTAGCCTTGTTTCCCCTTGCCGTGCCGTTCCTTCCGTTACTCTTGCCTTGCCTTGCTTTCCCTTGCCTTCCTTGGTTTCCGTTACTTTTGCTTGCCTTCCGTGCATTGCCTAGCCTTGCGCTGTCATGCATTAGCCTTGCCTTGCCTCAGAGTGCCTTGCCTTGCGTTACATTTTCCAAGGCTGGCCGTGCATTGCCTAGTCGTGCGTTGTGGTGCCTTAGCCTTGTTTCACCTTGCCATAGCCTTGCTTGCTTTGCCTTGCTTTCCCTTGCCTTCCTTGCCTTGCGTTACCCTTTCCTTGCCTTCCCGTGCATTGCCTAGCCGTGCGTTGTCGTGCCTTAGCCTTTTTTCCCCTTGCCATAGCCTTGCTTGCGTTGCCTTGCTTTCCCTTGCCTTCCTTGCCTTCCGTTACTCTTTGCTTGCCTTCCGTTCATTGCCTAGCCTTGCGTTGTCGTGCCTTAGCCTTCCCTCGCCTGACAGTGCATTGCCTTGCGTTACCCTTTCCTTGCCTGGCCGTGCGTTGCTTAGTCTTGCGTTGCCGTGCCTTTATCTTGTTTCCCTTTGCCGTGCCGTACCTTTTGTTACACTTGCCTTGCCTTGCTTTGCCTTGCCTTCCTTTCCTTCCGTTACTCTTTCCTTGCCTAGCCGTGCACTGCGTAGCCTTGCGTTTTCGTGCATTACCCTTGCCTCGCCTGACCGTGCCTTGCCTTGCGTTACCCTTTCCTGGCCTGGCCGTGCATTTCCTAGTCCTTCGTTACCGTGCTTTAGCCTTGTTTCCCCTTGCCGGGGCGTTCCTTCCGTTAAACTTCCCTTCCCCTGCTTTCCCTTGCCTGCCTTGCCTTCCGTTACTCTTTGCTTGCCTTCCGTGCATTGCCTAGCCTTGCGTTGTCGTGCCTTAGCCTTCCTCGCCTGACCGTGCCTTGCCTTGCGTTACCCTTTCCTTGCCTTGCCGTGCATTGCCTAGCCGTGCGTTGTCGTGCATTAGCCTTGCCTTGCCTCACCGTGCCTTGCCTTGCGTTACATTTCCTTGCCTTGCCGTGCATTGCCTAGCCGTGCGTTGCCGTGCCTTAGCCTTGTTTCCCCTTGTCGTGCCGTTCCTTCCGTTACCCTTGCCTTGCCTTGTTTTCCCTTGCCTTCCTTGCCTTCCGTTACTCTTTGCTTGCCTTCCGTGCATTGCCTAGCCTTGCGTTGTCGTGCATTAACCTTGCCTCCCCAAACCGTGCCTTGCCTTGCGTTACCCTTTCCTTGCCTTGCCCTGCATTGCCTAGCCCTGTGTTGTCGTGCCTTAGCCTTGTTTCACCTTACCGTGCCGTTCCTTTCGTTACCCTTGCCTTCCCCTGCTTTCCTTTGCATTCCTTGCCTTCCGTTACTCTTTCCTTGCCTGGCCGTGCATTGCCTAGCCGTGCGTTGCCGTGCCTTAGCCTTGTTTCCCCTTGTCGTGCCGTTCATCCGTTACCCTTGCCTTGCCTTGCTTTCCCTTGCCTTCCTTGCCTTCCGTTACTCTTTGCTTGCCTTCCGTGCATTGCCTAGCCTTGCGTTGTCGTGTCTTAGCCTTTTTTCACCTTGCCATAGCCTTGCTTGCGTTGCCTTGCTTTGCCTTGCCCTCCTTGCCTTCCGTTACTCTTTGCTTGCCTTCCGTGCATTGCTTAGCCTTGCGCTGTCGTGCATTAGACTTGCCTTGCCTCACAGTGCGTTGCCTTGCGTTACCTTTTCCTTGACTGGCCGTGCATTGCCTAGCCGTGCGTTGTGGTGCCTTAGCCTTGTTTCACCTTGCCATAGCCTTGCTTGCTTTGCCTTGCCTTCCTTCCATTCCGTTACTCTTTGCTTGCCTTCCGTGCATTGCCTAGCCTTGCGTTGTCGTGCCTTAGCCTTTTTTCACCTTGCAATAGCCTTGCTTGCGTTGCCTTGCTTTGCCTTGCATTCCTTGCCTTCGGTTACTCTTTGCTTGCCTTCCGTGAATTGCCTAGCCTAGCGTTGTCGTGCCTTAGCCTTGCCTCGCCTAACCGTGCCTTGCCTTGCGTTACCCTTTCCTTGCCTTGCCGTGCATTGCCAAGCCGTGCGTTGTCGTGCATTAGCCTCGCCTTGCCTTACCGTGCCTTGCCTTGCGTTACCCTTTCCTTGCCTGGCCGTGCATTGCTCAGCCTTGCCTTGCCGTACCTTAGCCTTGTTTCCCCTTGCCGTGCCGTGCCTTTTGTTACACTTGCCTTGCCTTGCTTTGCCTTGCCTTCCTTTCCTTCCGTTACTCTTTCCTTGCCTAGCCGTGCACTGCGTAGCCTTGCGTTGTCGTGCATTACCCTTGCCTCGCCTGACCGTGCCTTGCCTTGCGTTACCCTTTCCTTGCCTTTCCGTGCATTGCCTAGCCCTGCGTTGTCGTGCCTTTGCCTTGTTTCCCCTTACCGTGCCGTTCCATCCGTTACCCTTGCTTTCCCCTGCTTTCCCTTGCCTTCCTTGCCTTCCGTTACTCTTTGCTTGCCTTTCGTGCATTGCCTAGCCTTGCGTTGTCGTGCCTTAGCCTTGCGTCGCCTGACCGTGCCTTGCCTTGCGTTACCCTTTCCTTGCCTTGCCGTGCATTGCCTAGCCGTGCGTTGTCGTGCATCAGCCTTGCCTTGCCTCACCGTGCCTTGCCTTGCGTTACCCTTTCCTTGCCTTGCCGTGCATTGCCTAGCCGTGGGTTGCCGTGCCTTAGCCTTGTTTCCCCTTGCCGTGCCGTTCCTTCCGTTACCCTTGCTTTCCCCTGCTTTCCATTGCCTTCCTTGCCTTCCGTTACTCTTTGCTTGCCTTTCGTGCATTGCCTAGCCTTGCGTTGTCGTGCCTTAGCCTTGCGTCGCCTGACCGTGCCTTGCCTTGCGTTACCCTTTCCTTGCATTGCCGTGCATTGCCTAGCCGTGCGTTGTCGTGCATCAGCCTTGCCTTGCCTCACCGTGCCTTGCCTTGCGTTACCCTTTCCTTGCCTTGCCCTGCATTGCCTAGCCCTGTGTTGTCGTGCCTTAGCCTTGTTTCCCCTTGCCGTGCCGTTCCTTCCGTTACATTTGCCTTGCCTTGCTTTCCCTTGCTTTCCTTGCCTTTCGTTACTCTTTGCTTTCCTTCCGTGCATTGCCTAGCCTTGCGTTGTCGTGCCTTAGCCTTGCCTCGCCTGACAGTGCCTTGCTTTGCGTTACCCTTTCCTTGCCTTGCCGTGCACTGCCAAGCCTTGCCTTGTCGGGCATTAGCCTTGCCTTGCCTGACCTTGCCTTGCCTGGCGTTACCCTTTCCTTGCCTTGCCGTGCATTGCCTAGCCGTGCGTTGTCGTGCCTTAGCCTTGTTTCCCCTTGCCGTGCCGTTCCTTCCGTTACCCTTGCCTTGCCTTGCTTTCCCTTGCCTTCCTTGGTTTCCGTTACTGTTTGCTTGCCTTCCGTGCATTGCCTAGCCTTGCGCTGTCGTGCATTAGCCTTGCCTTGCCTCACAGTGCCTTGCCTTGCGTTACCTTTTCCTTGGCTGGCCGTGCATTGCCTAGCCGTGCGTTGTGGTGCCTTAGCCTTGTTTCACCTTGCCATAGCCTTGCTTGCTTTGCCTTGCCTTCCTTGCCTTCCGTTACTCTTTGCTTGCCTTCCGTGCATTGCCTAGCCTAGAGTTGTCGTGCCTTAGCCTTGCCTCGCCTAACCGTGCCTTGCCTTGCGTTACCCTTTCCTTGCCTTGCCGTGCATTGCCAAGCCGTGCGTTGTCGTGCATTAGCCTCGCCTTGCCTTACCGTGCCTTGCCTTGCGTTACCCTTTCCTTGCCTGGCCGTGCATTGCTTACCCTTGGGTTGCCGTACCTTAGCCTTGTTTCCCATTGCAGTGCCGTGACTTTTGTTACACTTGCCTTGCCTTGCTTTGCCTTGCCTTCCTTTCCTTCCGTTACTCTTTCCTTGCCTAGCTGTGCACTGCGTAGCCTTGCGTTGTCGTGCATTACCCTTGCCTCCCCAAACCGTGCCTTGCCTTGCGTTACCCTTTCCTTGCCTTGCCGTGCATTGCCTAGCCCTGCGTTGTCGTGCCTTAGCCTTGTTTCCCCTTACCGTGCCGTTCCTTCCGTTACCCTTGCCTTCCCCTGCTTTCCCTTGCCTTCCTTGCCTTCCGTTACTCTTTGCTTGCCTTTCGTGCATTGCCTAGCCTTGCGTTGTCGTGCCTTAGCCTTGCGTCGCCTGACCGTGCCTTGCCTTGCGTTACCCTTTCCTTGCCTTGCCGTTAATTGCCTAGCCGTGCGTTGTCGTGCATCAGCCTTGCCTTGCCTCACCGTGCCTTGCATTGCGTTACCCTTTCCTTGCCTTGCCGTGCATTGTCTAACCGTGCGTTGTCGTGCCTTAGCCTTGTTTCCTCTTGCCGTGTCTTCCTTCCGTTACCCTTGCCTTCCCTCGCTTTCCCTTGCCTTCCTTGCATTCCGTTACTCTTTGCTTGCCTTCCGTGCATTGCCTAGCCTTGCGTTGTCGTGCCTTAGCCTTGCCTCGCCTGACCGTGCCTTGCCTTGCGTTACCCTTAGCTTGCCTTGCCCTGCATTGCCTAGCCGTTCGTTGTCGTGCCTTAGCCTTGTTTGCCCTTGCCGTGCCGTTCCTTCCGTTACCCTTGCCTTGCTTTCCCTTGCCTTCCTTGCCTTCCGTTACTCTTTGCTTGCCTTCCGTGCATTGCCTAGCCTTGCGTTGTCGTGTCTTAGCCTTTTTTCGCCTTGCCATAGCCTTGCTTGCGTTGCCTTGCATTGCCTTGCCTTCCTTGCCTTCCGTTACTCTTTGCTTCCCTTCCGTGCATTGCAAAGCCTTGCGTGGTCGTGCCTTAGCCTTTTTTCACCTTGCCATAGCCTTGCTTGCGTTGCCTTGCTTTGCATTGCATTCCTTGCCTTCCGTTACTCTTTGCTTGCCTTCCGTGCATTGCCTAGCCTTGCGTGGTCGTGCCTTAGCCTTTTTTCACCTTGCCATAGCCTTGCTTGCGTTGCCTTGCTTTGCCTTGCATTCCTTGCCTTCCGTTACTCTTTGCTTGCATTCCGTGCATTGCCTAGCCTTGCGTTGTCGTGCCTTAGCCTTGCCTCCCCAAACCGTGCCTTGCCTTGCGTTACCCTTTCCTTGCCTTGCCCTGCATTGCCTAGCCCTGTGTTGTCGTGACTTAGCCTTGTTTCCCCTTGCCGTGCCGTTCCTTTCGTTACCCTTGCCTTCCCCTGCTTTCCCTTGCATTCCTTGCCTTCCGTTACTCTTTGCTTGCCTTCCGTGCATTGCCTAGCCTAGCGTAGTCGTGCCTTAGCCTTGCCTCGCCTGACCGTGCCTTGCCTTGCGTTACCCTTTCCTTGCCTTGCCGTGAATTGCCTAGCCGTGCGTTGTCGTGCATTAGCCTCGCCTTGCCTTACCGTGCCTTGCCTTGCGTTACCCTTTCCTTGCCTGGCCGTTCATTGCTTAGCCTTGCGTTGCCGTGCCTTAGCCTTGTTTCCCCTTGCCGTGCCGTACCTTTTGTTACACTTGCCTTGCCTTGTTTGCCTTGCCTTTATTTCCTTCCGTTACTCTTTCCTTGCCTAGCCGTGCACTGCGTAGCCTTGCGTTGTCGTGCATTACCCTTGCCTCGCCTGACCGTGCCTTGCCTTGCGTTACCCTTTCCTTGCCTTGCCGTGCATTGCCTAGCCCTGCTTTGTCGTGCCTTAGCCTTGTTTCCCCTTACCGTGCCGTTCCTTCCGTTACCCTTGACTTCCCCTGCTTTCCCTTGCCTTCCTTGCCTTCCGTTACTCTTTGCTTGCCTTCCGTGCATTGCCTAGCCTTGCGTTGTCGTGCTTTAGACTTGCGTCGCCTGACCGTGCCTTGCCTTGCGTTACCCTTTCCTTGCCTTGCCGTGCATTGCCTAGCCGTGCGTTGTCGTGCATCAGCCTTGCCTTGCCTCACCGTGCCTTGCCTTGCGTTACCCTTTCCTTGCATTGCCGTGCATTGCCTAGCCCTGCGTTGCCGTGCCTTAGCCTTGTTTCCCCTTGCCGTGCCGTTCCTTCCGTTACCCTTGCCTTGCCTTGCTTTCCCTTGCCTTCCTTGCCTTCCGTTACTCTTTGCTTGTCTTCCGTGCATTGCCTAGCCTTGCGTTGTCGTGCATTAGCCTTGCCTCCCCAAACCGTGCCTTGCCTTGCGTTACCCTTTCCTTGCCTTGCCCTGCATTGCCTAGAACTGTGTTGTCGTGCCTTAGCCTTGTTTCCCCTTACCGTGCCGTTCCTTTCGTTACCCTTGCCTTCCCCTGCTTTCCTTTGCATTCCTTGCCTTCCGTTACTCTTTGCTTGCCTTCCGTGCATTGCCTAGCCTTGCGTTGTCGGGCCTTAGCCTTGTTTCCCCTTGCCGTGCCCTGCCTGTTGTTACACTTGCCTTGCCGTGCTTTGCCTTGCCTTCCTTTCCTTCCGTTACTCTTTCCTTGCGTAGCCGTGCACTGCCTAGCCTTGCGATGTCGTGCATTAGCTTTGCCTCGCCTGACAGTGCCTTGCCTTGCTTTACCCTTTCCTTGCCTTGCCGAGCATTGCCTAGCCGTGCGTTGTCGTGCATTAGCCTTGTCTAGCCTTACCGTGCCTTGCCTTGCGTTACCCTTTCCTTGCCTGGCCGTGCATTGCCTAGCCGTGCGTTGCCGTGCCTTAGCCTTGTTTCCCCTTGCCGTGCCGTGCCTTTTGTTACACTTGCCTTGCCTTGCTTTGCCTTGCCTTCCTTTCCTACCGTTACTCTTTCCTTGCCTAGCCGTGCACTGCCTAGCCTTGCGTTGTCGTGCATTAGCCTTGCCTCCCCAAACCGTTCCTTGACTTGCGTTACCATTTCCTTGCCTTGCCCTGCATTGCCTAGCCGTGCGTTGCCGTGCCTTAGCCTTCTTTCCCCTTGCCGTGCCGTTCCTTCCGGTAACCTTGCGTCGCCTTGCTTTCCCTTGCCTTCCTTGCGTTCCGTTACTCTTTGCTTGCCTTCCGTGCATTGCCTAGACTTGCGTTGCCGTGCCTTAGCCTTGCCTCGCCTGACCGTGCCTTGCCTTGCGTTACCGTTTCCTTGCCTTGCAGTGCATTGCCTAGCAGTGCGTTGTCGTGCCTTAGCCTTGTTTCCCCTTGCCGTGCCGTTCTTTCCGTTACCATTGCCTTGCCTTGCTTTCCCTTGCCTTCCTTGCCTTCCGTTACTCTTTGCTTGCCTTCCGTGCATTGCCTACTCTTGCCTTGTCGTGTCTTAGCCTTTTTTCAACTTGCCATAGCCTTGCTTGCGTTGCCTTGCTTTGCCTTGCCTTCCTTGCCTTCCGTTACTCTTTGCTTGCCTTCCGTGCATTGCCTAGCCTTGCGTTGTCGTGCCTTAGCCTTTTTCACCTTGCCATAGCCTTGCTTGCGTTGCCTTGCTTTGCCTTGCATTCCTTGCCTTCCGTAACTCTTTGCTTGCTTTCCGTGCATTGCCTAGCCTTGCGTTGTCGTGCATTAACGTTGCCTCCCCAAACCGGTGCCTTGCCTTGCGTTACCCTTTCCTTGCCTTACCCTGCATTGCCTAGCCCTGTGTTGTCCTGCCTTAGCCTTGTTTCCCCTTGCCGTGCCGTTCCTTCCGTTACCTTTGCCTTCCCTTGCTTTCCCTTGCTTTCCTTGCCTTCCGTTACTCTTCGCTTTCCTTCCGTGCATTGCCTAGCCTTGCGTTGTCGTGCCTTAGCCTTGCCTCGCCTGACAATGCCTTGCCTTGCGTTACCCTTTCCTTGCCTTGCCGTGCACTGCCTAGCCTTGCCTTGTCGTGCATTAGCCTTGCCTTGCCTGACCGTGCTTTGCCTTGCGTTACCCTTTCCTTGCCTTGCCGTGCATTGCCTAGCCGAGCCTTGTCGTGCCTTAGCCTTGTTTCCCCTTGCCGTGCCGTTCCTTCCGTTACCCTTGCCTTGCCTTGGTTTCCCTTGCCTTCCTTGGTTTCCGTTACTCTTTGCTTGCCTTCCGTGCATTGCCTAGCCTTGCGCTGTCATGCATTAGCCTTGCCTTGCCTCAGAGTGCCTTGCCTTGCGTTACATTTTCCAAGGCTGGCCGTGCATTGCCTAGTCGTGCGTTGTGGTGCCTTAGCCTTGTTTCACATTGCCATAGCCTTGCTTGCTTTGCCTTGCTTTCCCTTGCCTTCCTTGCGTTCCGTTACTCTTTGCTTGCCTTCCCTGCTTTGCCTAGCCTTGCGTTGTCGTGTCTTAGCCTTTTTTCACCTTGGCATAGCCTTGCTTGCGTTGCCTTGCTTTGCCTTGCCTTCCTTGCCTTCCGTTACTCTTTGCTTCCCTTCCGTGCATCGCCTAGCCTTGCGTTGTCGTGCCTTAGCCTTCCCTCGCCTGACAGTGCATTGCCTTGCGTTACCCTTTCCTTGACTGGCCGTGCATTGCTTAGTCTTGCGTTGCCGTGCCTTAGCCTTGTTTCCCCTTGCCGTGCCGTACCTTTTGTTACACTTGCCTTGCCTTGCTTTGCCTTGCCTTCCTTTCCTTCCGTTACTCTTTCCTTGCCTAGCCGTGCACTGCGTAGCCTTGCGTTGTCGTGCATTAGCCTTGCCTTGCCTCACCGTGCCTTGCCTTGCGTTACCCTTTCCTTGCCTTGCCGTGCATTGCCAAGCCGTGCGTTGTCGTGCCTTAGCCTTGTTTCCCCTTGTCGTGCCGTTCATCCGTTACCCTTGCCTTGCCTTGCTTTCCCTTGCCTTCCTTGCCTTCCGTTACTCTTTGCTTGCGTAGCCGTGCACTGCCTTGCCTTGCGTTACCCTTTCCTTGCCTTGCCGTGCATTGCCTAGCCTTGCCTTGTCGTGCATTAGCCTTGCCTTGCCTGACCGTGCCTTGCCAAGCGTTACCCTTTCCTTGCATTGCCGTGCATTGCCTAGCCGTGCGTTGTCGTGCCTTAGCCTTGTTTCCCCTTGCCGTGCCGTTCCTTCCGTTACCCTTGCCTTGCCTTGCTTTCCCTTGCCTTCCTTGGTTTCCGTTACTCTTTGCTTGCCTTCCGTACATTGCCTAGCCTTGCGCTGTAATGCATTAGCCTTTCCTTGCCTCAGAGTGCCTTGCCTTGCGTTACATTTTCCTTGGCTGGCCGTGCATTGCCTAGTCGTGCGTTGTGGTGCCTTAGCCTTGTTTCACATTGCCATAGCCTTGCTTGCTTTGCCTTGCTTTCCCTTGCCTTCCTTGCGTTCCGTTACTCTTTGCTTGCCTTCCGTGCATTGCCTAGCCTTGCGTTGTCGTGTCTTAGCCTTTTTTCACCTTGCCATAGCCTTGCTTGCGTTGCCTTGCTTTGCCTTGCCTTCCTTGCCTTCCGTTACTCTTTGCTTGCCTTCCGTGCATTGCCTAGCCTTGCGTGGTCGTGCCTTAGCCTTTTTTCACCTTGCCATAGCCTTGCTTGCGTTGCCTTGCTTTGCCTTGCATTCCTTGCCTTCCGTTACTCTTTGCTTGCCTTCCGTGCATTGCCTAGCCTTGCGTTGTCGTGCATTAGCCTTGCCTCCCCAAACCGTGCCTTGCCATGCGTTACCCTTTCCTTGCCTTGCCCTGCATTGCCTAGCCCTGTGTTGTCGTGCCTTAGTCTTGTTTCCCCTTGCCGTGCCGTTCCTTCCGTTACCCTTGCCTTGCCTTGCTTTCCCTTGCTTTCCTTGCCTTCCGTTACTCTTTGCTTTCCTTCCGTGCATTGCCTAGCCTTGCGTTGTCGTGCCTTAGCCTTGCCTCGCCTGACAGTGCCTTGCCTTGCGTTACCCTTTCCTTGCCTTGTCCTGCATTGCCTAGCCCTGTGTTGTCGTGCCTAAGCCTTGTTTCCCCTTGCCGTGGCGTAACTTCCGTTACCCTTGCCTTGCCTTGCTTTCCCTTGCCTTCCTTGGTTTCCGTTACTCTTTGCTTGCCTTCCGTGCATTGCCTAGCCTTGCGCTGTCGTGCATTAGCCTTGCCTTGCCTCACAGTGCCTTGCCTTGCGTTACCTTTTCCTTGGCTGGCCGTGCATTGCCTAGCCGTGCGTTGTGGTGCCTTAGCCTTGTTTCACCTTGCCATAGCCTTGCTTGATTTGCCTTGCCTTCCTTGCCTTCCGTTACTCTTTGCTTGCCTTCCGTGCATTGCCTAGCGTAGAGTTGTCGTGCCTTAGCCTTGCCTCGCCTAACCGTGCCTTGCCTTGCGTTACCCTTTCCTTGCCTTGCCGTGAATTGCCTAGCCGTGCGTTGCCGTGCATTAGCCACGCCTTGCCTTACCGTGCCTTGCCTTGCGTTACCCTTTCCTTGCCTGGCCGTTCATTGCATAGCCTTGCGTTGCCGTGCCTTAGCCTTGTTTCCCCTTGCGGTGCCGTGCCTTTTGTTACACTTGCCTTGCCTTGTTTGCCTTGCCTTTATTTCCTTCCGTTACTCTTTCCTTGCCTAGCCGTGCACTGCGTAGCCTTGCGTTGTCGTGCCTTAGCCTTGCCTCGCCTGACCGTGCCTTGCCTTGCGTTACCCTTTCCCTGCCTTGCCGTGCATTGCCTAGCCGTGCGTTGTCGTGCCTTAGCCTTGTTTCCCCTTACCGTGCCGTTCCTTCCGTTACCCTTGCCTTCTCCTGCTTTCCCTTGCCTTCCTTGCCTTCCGTTACTCTTTGCTTGCCTTCCGTGCATTGCCTAGCCTTGCGTTGTCGTGCCTTAGACTTGCCTCGCCTGACCGTGCCTTGGCTTGCGTTACCCTTTCCTTGCCTTGCCGTGCATCGCCTAGCCGTGCGTTGTCGTGCATCAGCCTTGCCTTGCCTCACCGTGCCTTGCCTTGCGTTACCCTTTCCTTGCATTGCCGTGCATTGCCTAGCCCTGCGTTGCCGTGCCTTAGCCTTGTTTCCCCTTGCCGTGCCGTTCCTTCCGTTACGCTTGACTTGCCTTGCCTTGCTTTCCCTTGCCTTCCTTGCCTTCCGTTACTCTTTGCTTGTCTTCCGTGCATTGCCTAGCCTTGCGTTGTCGTGCATTAGCCTTGCCTCCCCAAACCGTGCCTTGCCTTGCGTTACCCTTTCCTTGCCTTGCCCTGCATTGCCTAGAACTGTGTTGTCGTGCCTTAGCCTTGTTTCCCCTTACCGTGCCGTTCCTTTCGTTACCCTTGCCTTCCCCTGCTTTCCTTTGCATTCCTTGCCTTCCGTTACTCTTTGCTTGCCTTCCGTGCATTGCCTAGCCTTGCGTTGTCGTGCCTTAGCCTTGTTTCCCCTTGCCGTGCCGTGCCTGTTGTTACACTTGCCTTGCCTGGATTTGCCTTGCCTTCCTTTCCTTCCGTTACTCTTTCCTTGCGTAGCCGTGCACTGCCTTGCCTTGCGTTACCCTTTCCTTGCCTTGCCGTGCATTGCCTAGCCTTGCGTTGTCGTGCATTAGCCTTGCCTTGCCTGACCGTGCCTTGCCAAGCGTTACCCTTTCCTTGCATTGCCGTGCATTGCCTAGCCGTGCGTTGTCGTGCCTTAGCCTTGTTTCCCCTTGCCGTGCCGTTCCTTCCGTTACCCTTGCCTTGCCTTGCTTTCCCTTGCCTTCCTTGGTTTCCGTTACTCTTTGCTTGCCTTCCGTACATTGCCTAGCCTTGCGCTGTAATGCATTAGCCTTTCCTTGCCTCAGAGTGCCTTGCCTTGCGTTACATTTTCCTTGGCTGGCCGTGCATTGCCTAGTCGTGCGTTGTGGTGCCTTAGCCTTGATTCACATTGCCATAGCCTTGCTTGCTTTGCCTTGCTTTCCCTTGCCTTCCTTGCGTTCCGTTACTCTTTGCTTGCCTTCCGTGCATTGCCTAGCCTTGCGTTGTCGTGTCTTAGCCTTTTTTCACCTTGCCATAGCCTTGCTTGCGTTGCCTTGCTTTGCCTTGCCTTCCTTGCCTTCCGTTACTCTTTGCTTCCCTTCCGTGCATTGCCTAGCCTTGCGTGGTCGTGCCTTAGCCTTTTTTCACCTTGCCATAGCCTTGCTTGCGTTGCCTTGCTTTGCCTTGCATTCCTTGCCTTCCGTTACTCTTTGCTTGCCTTCCGTGCATCGCCTAGCCTTGCGTTGTCGTGCCTTAGCCTTCCCTCGCCTGACAGTGCATTGCCTTGCGTTATCCTTTCCTTGCCTGGCCGTGCATTGCTTAGTCTTGCGTTGCCGTGCCTTAGCCTTGTTTCCCCTTGCCGTGCCATACCTTTTCTTACACTTGCCTTGCCTTGCTTTGCCTTGCCTTCCTTTCCTTCCGTTACTCTTTCCTTGCCTTACCGTGCACTGCCTAGCCTTGCGTTGTCGTGCATTAGCCTTGCCTTGCCTCAACGTGCCTTGCCTTGCGTTACCCTTTCCTTGCCTTGCCGTGCATTGCCTAGCCGTGCTTTGCCGTGCCTTAGCCTTGTTTCCCCTTGTCGTGCCGTTCATCCGTTACCCTTGCCTTGCCTTGCTTTCCCTTGCCTTCCTTGCCTTCCGTTACTCTTTGCTTGCCTTCCGTGCATTGCCTAGCCTTGCGTTGTCGTGCATTAGCCTTGCCTCCCCAAACCGTGCCTTGCCTTGCGTTACCCTTTCCTTGCCTTGCCGTGCATTGCCTAGCCGTGCGTTGCCGTGCCTTAGCCTTGTTTCCCCTTACCGTGCCGTTCCTTTCGTTACCCTTGCCTTCCCCTGTTTTCCTTTGCATTCCTTGCCTTCCGTTACTCCCTTGCCGTGCATTGCCTAGCCGTGCGTTGCCGTGCCTTAGCCTTGTTTCCCCTTGCCGTGCCGTGCCTGTTGTTACACTTGCCTTGCCATGCTTTTGTTGCCTTCCTTTCCTTCCATTACTCTTTCCTTGCCTAGCCGTGCACTGCCTGGCCTTGCGATGTCGTGCATTAGCTTTGCCTCGCCTGACAGTGCCTTGCCTTGCGTTACCCTTTCCTTGCCTTGCCCTGCATTGCCTAGCCGTGCGTTACCGTGCCTTAGCCTTGTTTCCCCTTGCCGTGCCGTTCCTTCCGTTAACCTTGCCTTACCTTGGTTTCCCTTGCCTTCCTTGCCTTCCGTTACTCTTTGCTTGCCTTCCGTGCATTGCCTAGCCTTGCGTTGTCGTGCATTAGCTTTGCCTCGCCTGACCGTGCCTTGCCTTGCGTTACCCTTTCCTTGCCTTGCCGTGCATTGCCTAGCCGTGCGTTGTCGTGCATTAGCCTTGTCTTACCTTACCGTGCCTTGCCTTGCATTACCCTTTCCTTTCCTCGCCGTGCATTGCCTAGCCGTGCGTTGCCGTTCCTTAGCCTTGTTTCCCCTTGCCGTGCCTTGCCTTTTGTTACATTTGCCTTGCCTTGCTTTGCCTTGCCTTCCTTTCCTTCCGTTACTCTTTCCTTGCCTAGCCGTGCACTGCCTATCCTTCGGTTGTCGTGCATTAGCCTTGCCTCCCAAAACCGTGCCTTGCCTTGCGTTACCATTTCCTTGCCTTGCCCTGCATTGCCTAGCCGTGCGTTACCGTGCCTTAGCCTTGTTTCCCCTTGCCGTGCCGTTCCTTCCGTTACCCTTGCCTTGCCTTGTCGTGCATTAGCCTTGCCTTGCCTGACCGTGCCTTGCCAAGCGTTACCCTTTCCTTGCATTGCCGTGAATTGCCTAGCCGTGCGTTGTCGTGCCTTAGCCTTGTTTCCCCTTGCCGTGCCGTTCCTTCCGTTACCCTTGCCTTGCCTTGCTTTCCCTTGCCTTCCTTGGTTTCCGTTACTCTTTGCTTGCCTTCCGTACATTGCCTAGCCTTGCGCTGTAATGCATTAGCCTTTCCTTGCCTCAGAGTGCCTTGCCTTGCGTTACATTTTCCTTGGCTGGCCGTGCATTGCCTAGTCGTGCGTTGTGGTGCCTTAGCCTTGTTTCACATTGCCATAGCCTTGCTTGCTTTGCCTTGCTTTCCCTTGCCTTCCTTGCGTTCCGTTACTCTTTGCTTGCCTTCCGTGCATTGCCTAGCCTTGCGTTGTCGTGTCTTAGCCTTTTTTCACCTTGCCATAGCCTTGCTTGCGTTGCCTTGCTTTGCCTTGCCTTCCTTGCCTTCCGTTACTCTTTGCTTCCCTTCCGTGCATTGCCTAGCCTTGCGTTGTCGTGCCTTAGCCTTTTTTCACCTTGCCATAGCCTTGCTTGCGTTGCCTTGCTTTGCCTTGCATTCCTTGCCTTCCGTTACTCTTTGCTTGCCTTCCGTGCATTGCCTAGCCTTGCGTTGTCGTGCATTAGCCTTCCCTCGCCTGACAGTGCCTTGCCTTGCGTTACCCTTTCCTTGCCTTGCCGTGCATTGCCTAGTCCTGCGTTGTGGTGCCTTAGCCTTGCTTCCCCTTGCCGTGCCGTTCCTTCCGTTACCCTTGCCTTGCCTTGCTTTCCCTTGCCTTCCTTGCCTTCCGTTACTCTTTCCTTGCCTAGCCGTGCACTGCGTAGCCTTGCGTTTTCGTGCATCAGCCTTGCCTTGCCTCACCGTGCCTTGCCTTGCGTTACCCTTTCCTTGCCTTGCCGTGCATTGCCTAGCCGTGCGTTGCCGTGCCTTAGCCTTGTTTCCCCTTGCCGTGCCGTTCTTTCCGTTACCCTTGCCTTGCCTTGCTTTCCCTTGCCTTCCTTGCCTTCCGTTACTCTTTGCTTGCCTTCCGTGCATTGCCTAGCCTTGCGTTGTCGTGCTTTAGCCTTGCCTCCCCAAACCGTGGCTTGCCTTGCGTTACCCTTTCCTTGCCTTGCCCTGCATTACCTAGCCCTGTGTTGTCGTGCCTTAGCCTTGTTTCCCCTTACCGTGCCGTTCCTTTCGTTACCCTTGCCTTGCCCTGCTTTCCCTTGCCTTCCTTGCCTTCCGTTACTCTTTGCTTGCCTTCCGTGCATTGCCTAGCCTTGCGTTGTCGTGCCTTAGCCTTGTTTCCCCTTGCCGTGCCGTGCCTGTTGTTACACTTGCCTTGCCATGCTTTTGTTGCCTTCCTTTCCTTCCATTACTCTTTCCTTGCCTAGCCGTGCACTGCCTGGCCTTGCGATGTCGTGCATTAGCTTTGCCTCGCCTGACAGTGCCTTGCCTTGCGTTACCCTTTCCTTGCCTTGCCCTGCATTGCCTAGCCGTGCGTTACCGTGCCTTAGCCTTGTTTCCCCTTGCCGTGCCGTTCCTTCCGTTAACCTTGCCTTACCTTGGTTTCCCTTGCCTTCCTTGCCTTCCGTTACTCTTTGCTTGCCTTCCGTGCATTGCCTAGCCTTGCGTTGTCGTGCATTAGCTTTGCCTCGCCTGACCGTGCCTTGCCTTGCGTTACCCTTTCCTTGCCTTGCCGTGCATTGCCTAGCCGTGCGTTGTCGTGCATTAGCCTTGTCTTACCTTACCGTGCCTTGCCTTGCGTTACCCTTTCCTTTCCTGGCCGTGCATTGCCTAGCCGTGCGTTGCCGTTCCTTAGCCTTGTTTCCCCTTGCCGTGCCTTCCCTTTTGTTACATTTGCCTTGCCTTGCTTTGCCTTGCCTTCCTTTCCTTCCGTTACTCTTTCCTTGCCTAGCCGTGCACTGCCTATCCTTGCGTTGTCGTGCATTAGCCTTGCCTCCCAAAACCGTGCCTTGCCTTGCGTTACCATTTCCTTGCCTTGCCCTGCATTGCCTAGCCGTGCGTTACCGTGCCTTAGCCTTGTTTCCCCTTGCCGTGCCGTTCCTTCCGTTAACCTTGCCTTGCCTTGCATTCCCTTGCCTTCCTTGCCTTCCGTTACTCTTTGCTTGCCTTCCGTGCATTGCCTAGCCTTGCGTTGTCGTGCCTTAGCCTTACCTCGCCTGACCGTGCCTTGCCTTGCGTTACCATTACCTTGCCTTGCCCTGCATTGCCTAGCCCTGTGTTGTCGTGCCTTAGCCTTCTTTCCCCTTACCGTGCCGTTCCTTTCGTTACCCTTGCCTTCCCCTGCTTTCCCTTGCATTCCTTGCCTTCCGTTTCTCTTTGCTTGCCTTCCGTGCATTGCCTAGCCTTGCGTAGTCGTGCCTTAGCCTTGCCTCGCCTGACCGTGCCTTGCCTTGCGTTACCCTTTCCTTGCCTTGCCGTGCATTGCCTAGCCCTGCGTTGTCGTGCCTTAGTCTTGTTTCCCCTTGCCGTGCCGTTCCTTCCGTTACCCTTGCCTTGCCTTGCTTTCCCTTGCCTTCCTTGCCTTCCGTTACTCTTTGCTTGCCTTCCGTGCATTGCCTAGCCTTGCGTTGTCGTGCATTAGCCTTGCCTCGCCTGACCGTGCCTTGCCTTGCCTTACCCTTTCCTTGCCTTGCCGTGCATTGCCTAGCCGTGCGTTGTCGTGCATTAGCCTTGTCTTGCCTTACCGTGCCTTGCCTTGCGTTACCCTTTCCTTGCCTGGCCGTGCATTGCCTAGCCGTGCGTTGCCGTTCCTTAGCCTTGTTTCCCCTTGCCGTGCCTTGCCTTTTGTTACACTTGCCTTGCCTTGCTTTGCCTTGCCTTCCTTTCCTTCCGTTACTCTTTCCTTGCCTAGCCGTGCACTGCCTATCCTTGCGTTGTCGTGCATTAGCCTTGCCTCCCCAAACCGTGCCTTGCCTTGCGTTACCATTTCCTTGCCTTGCCCTGCATTCCCTTGCCTTCCTTGCCTTCCGTTACTCTTTGCTTGCCTTCCGTGCATTGCCTAGCCTTGCGTTGTCGTGCCTTAGCCTTGCCTCGCCTGACCGTGCCTTGCCTTGCGTTACCCTTACCTTGCCTTGCCCTGCATTGCCTAGCCCTGTATTGTCGTGCCTTAGCCTTGTTTCCCCTTACCGTGCCGTTCCTTTCGTTACCCTTGCCTTCCCCTGCTTTCCCTTGCATTCCTTGCCTTCCGTTACTCTTTGCTTGCCTTCCGTGCATTGCCTAGCCTTGCGTAGTCGTGCCTTAGCCTTGCCTCGCCTGACCGTGCCTTGCCTTGCGTTACCCTTTCCTTGCCTTGCAGTGCATTGCCTAGCCGTTCGTTGTCGTGCCTTAGCCTTGTTTCCCCTTGCCGTGCCGTTCCTTCCGTTACCCTTGCCTTCCCTTGCTTTCCCTTGCCTCCCTTGCATTCCGTTACTCTTTTCTTCCCTTCCGTGCATTACCTAGCCTTGCGTTGTCGTGCCTTAGCCTTTCCTCGCCTGACCGTGCCTTGCCTTGCGTTACCCTTACCTTGCCTTGCCCTGCATTGCCTAGCCCTGTGTTGTCGTGCCTTAGCCTTGTTTCCCCTTACCGTGCCGTTCCTTTCGTTACCCTTGCCTTCCCCTGCTTTCCCTTGCATTCCTTGCCTTCCGTTACTCTTTGCTTGCCTTCCGTGCATTGCCTAGCCTTGCGCTGTCGTGCATTAGCCTTGCCTTGCCTCACAGTGCCTTGCCTTGCGTTACCTTTTCCTTGGCTGGCCGTGCATTGCCTAGCCGTGCGTTGTGGTGCCTTAGCCTTGTTTCAACTTGCCATAGCCTTGCTTGCTTTGCCTTGCCTTCCTTCCCATTCCGTTACTCTTTGCTTCCCTTCCGTGCATTGCCTAGCCTTGCGTTGTCGTGCCTTAGCCTTTTTTCACCTTGCAATAGCCTTGCTTGAGTTGCCTTGCTTTGCCTTGCATTCCTTGCCTTCCGTTACTCTTTGCTTGCCTTCCGTGCATTGCCTAGCCTTGCGTTGTCGTGCCTTAGCCTTGCCTCGCCTAACCGTGCCTTGCCTTGCGTTACCCTTTCCTTGCCTTGCCGTGCATTGCCTAGCCGTGCGTTGTCGTGCATTAGCCTTGCCTTGCCTCACCGTGCCTTGCCTTGCGTTACCCTTTCCTTGCCTAGCCGTGCACTGCGTAGCCTTGCGTTGTCGTGCATTACCCTTGCCTCGCCTGACCGTGCCTTGCCTTGCGTTACCCTTTCCTTGACTTGCCGTGCATTGTCTAGCCCTGCGTTGTCGTGCCTTAGCCTTGTTTCCCCTTACCGTGCCGTTCCTTCCGTTACCCTTGCCTTCCCTTGCTTTCCCTTGCCTTCCTTGCCTTCCGTTACTCTTTGCTTGCCTTTCGTGCATTGCCTAGCCTTGCGTTGTCGTGCCTTAGACTTGCGTCGCCTGACCGTGCCTTGCCTTGCGTTACCCTTTCCTTGCCTTGCCGTGCATTGCCTAGCCTTGCGTTGTCGTGCCTTAGCCTTGCCTTGCCTCACCGTGCCTTGCCTTGCGTTACCCTTTCATTGCCTTGCCGTGCATTGCCTAGCCGTGGGTTGCCGTGCCTTAGCCTTGTTTCCCCTTGCCGTGCCGTTCCTTCCGTTACCCTTGCCTTGCCTTGCTTTCCCTTGCCTTCCTTGCCTTCCGTTACTCTTTGCTTGCCTTCCGTGCATTGCCTAGCCTTGCGTTGTCGTGCCTTAGCCTTGCCTCGACTGACCGTGCCTTGCCTTGCGTTACCCTTTCCTTGCCTGGCCGTGCATTGCCTAGCCGTGCGTTGCCATTGCCTTAGCCTTATTTCCCCTTGCCGTGCCTTGCCTTTTGTTACACTTGCCTTGCCTTGCTTTGCCTTGACTTCCTTTCCTTCCGTTACTCTTTCCTTGCCTAGCCGTGCACTGCCTAGCCTTGCGTTGTCGTTAATTAGCCTTGCCTCCCCAAACCGTGCCTTGCCTTGCGTTACCATTTCCTTGCCTTGCCCTGCATTGCCTAGCCGTGCGTTGCCGTGCCTTAGCCTTGTTTCCCCTTGCCGTGCCGTTCCTTCCGGTAACCTTGCCTTGCCTTGCTTTCCCTTGCCTTCCTTGCGTTCCGTTACTCTTTGCTTGCCTTCCGTGCATTGCCTAGCCTTGCGTTGTCGTGCCTTAGCCTTGCCTCGCCTGACCGTGCCTTGCCTTGCGTTACCCTTTCCTTGTCTTCCCGTGCATTGCCTAGCCGTGTGTTGTCGTGCCTTAGCCTTTTTTCCCCTTGCCGTGCCGTTCTTTCCGTTACCATTGCCTTGCCTTGCTTTCCCTTGCCTTCCTTGCCTTCCGTTACTCTTTGCTTGCCTTCCGTGCATTGCCTAGCCTTGCCTTGTCGTGTCTTAGCCTTTTTTCACCTTGCCATAGCCTTGCTTGCGTTGCCTTGTTTGCCTTGCCTTCCTTGCTTTCCGTTACTCTTTGCTTGCCTTCCGTGCATTGCCTAGCCTTGCGTGGTCGTGCCTTAGACTTTTTTCACCTTGCCATAGCCTTGCTTGCGTTGCCTTGCTTTGCCTTGCATTCCTTGCCTTCCGTTACTCTTTGCTTGCCTTCCGTGCATTGCCTAGCCTTGCGTTGTCGTGCATTAGACTTGCCTCCCCAAACCGTGCCTTGCCTTGCGTTACCCTTTCCTTGCCTTACCCTGCATTGCCTAGCCCTGTGTTGTCGTGCCTTAGCCTTGTTTCCCCTTGCCGTGCCGTTCCTTCCGTTACCCTTGCCTTGCTTTCCCTTGCCTTCCTTGGTTTCCGTTACTCTTTGCTTGCCTTCCGTGCATTGCCTAGCCTTGCGCTGTCATGCATTAGCCTTGCCTTGCCTCAGAGTGCCTTGCCTTGCGTTACCTTTTCCTTGGCTGGCCGTGCATTGCCTAGTCGTGCGTTGTGGTGCCTTAGCCTTGTTTCACCTTGCCATAGCCTTGCTTGCTTTGCCTTGCTTTCCCTTGCCTTCCTTGCCTTCCGTTACTCTTTGCTTGCCTTCCGTGCATTGCCTAGCCTTGCGTTGTCGTGTCTTAGCCTTTTTTCACCTTGCCATAGCCTTGCTTGCCTTGCCTTGCTTTCCCTTGCCTTCCTTGCCTTCCGTTACTCTTTGCTTGCCTTCCGTGCATTGCCTCGCGTTGCGTTGTCGTGCCTTAGCCTTGTTTCACCTTGCCATAGCCTTGCTTGCGTTGCCTTGCTCTGCCTTGCATTCCTTGCCTTCCGTTACTCTTTGCTTGCCTTCCGTGCATTGCCTAGCCTTGGGTTTTCGTGCATTAGCCTTGCCTCGCCTGACCGTGCCTTGCCTTGCGTTACCCTTTCCTTGCCTTGCCGTGCATTGCCTAGCCCTGTGTTGTCGTGCCTTAGTCTTGTTTCCCCTTGCCGTGCCGTTCCTTCCGTTACCCTTGCCTTGCCTTGCTTTCCCTTGCTTTCCTTGCCTTCCGTTACTCTTTGCTTTCCTTCCGTGCATTGCCTAGCCTTGCGTTGTCGTGCCTTAGCCTTGCCTCGCCTGACAGTGCCTTGCCTTGCGTTACCCTTTCCTTGCCTTGTCCTGCATTGCCTAGCCCTGTGTTGTCGTGCCTAAGCCTTGTTTCCCCTTGCCGTGGCGTAACTTCCGTTACCCTTGCCTTGCCTTGCTTTCCCTTGCCTTCCTTGGTTTCCGTTACTCTTTGCTTGCCTTCCGTGCATTGCCTAGCCTTGCGCTGTCGTGCATTAGCCTTGCCTTGCCTCACAGTGCCTTGCCTTGCGTTACCTTTTCCTTGGCTGGCCGTGCATTGCCTAGCCGTGCGTTGTGGTGCCTTAGCCTTGTTTCACCTTGCCATAGCCTTGCTTGATTTGCCTTGCCTTCCTTGCCTTCCGTTACTCTTTGCTTGCCTTCCGTGCATTGCCTAGCGTAGAGTTGTCGTGCCTTAGCCTTGCCTCGCCTAACCGTGCCTTGCCTTGCGTTACCCTTTCCTTGCCTTGCCGTGAATTGCCTAGCCGTGCGTTGCCGTGCATTAGCCTCGCCTTGCCTTACCGTGCCTTGCCTTGCGTTACCCTTTCCTTGCCTGGCCGTTCATTGCATAGCCTCGCGTTGCCGTGCCTTAGCCTTGTTTCCCCTTGCGGTGCCGTGCCTTTTGTTACACTTGCCTTGCCTTGTTTGCCTTGCCTTTATTTCCTTCCGTTACTCTTTCCTTGCCTAGCCGTGCACTGCGTAGCCTTGCGTTGTCGTGCATTACCCTTGCCTCGCCTGACCGTGCCTTGCCTTGCGTTACCCTTTCCCTGCCTTGCCGTGCATTGCCTAGCCCTGCGTTGTCGTGCCTTAGCCTTGTTTCCCCTTACCGTGCCGTTCCTTCCGTTACCCTTGCCTTCTCCTGCTTTCCCTTGCCTTCCTTGCCTTCCGTTACTCTTTGCTTGCCTTCCGTGCATTGCCTAGCCTTGCGTTGTCGTGCCTTAGCCTTGCCTCGCCTGACCGTGCCTTGCCTTGCGTTACCCTTTCCTTGCCTTGCCGTGCATTGCCTAGCCTTGCGTTGTCGTGCATTAGCCTTGCCTTGCCTCACCGTGCCTTGCCTTGCTTTCCCTTGCCTTCCTTGGTTTCCGTTACTCTTTGCTTGCCTTCCGTGCATTGCCTAGCCTTGCGCTGTAATGCATTATCCTTTCCTTGCCTCAGAGTGCCTTGCCTTGCGTAACATTTTCCTTGGATGGCCGTGCATTGCCTAGTCGTGCGTTGTGGTGCCTTAGCCTTGATTCACATTGCCATAACCTTGCTTGCTTTGCCTTGCTTTCCCTTGCCTTCCTTGCGTTCCGTTACTCTTTGCTTGCCTTCCGTGCATTGCCTAGCCTTGCGTTGTCGTGTCTTAGCCTTTTTTCACCTTGCCATAGCCTTGCTTGCGTTGCCTTGCTTTGCCTTGCCTTCCTTGCCTTCCGTTACTCTTTGCTTCCCTTCCGTGCATTGCCTAGCCTTGCGTGGTCGTGTCTTAGCCTTTTTTCACCTTGCCATAGCCTTGCTTGCGTTGCCTTGCTTTGCCTTGCATTCCTTGCCTTCCGTTACTCTTTGCTTGCCTTCCGTGCATCGCCTAGCCTTGCGTTGTCGTGCCTTAGCCTTCCCTCGCCTGACCGTGCCTTGCCTTGCGTTACCCTTTCCTTGCCTGGCCGTGCATTGCTTAGTCTTGCGTTGCCGTGCCTTAGCCTTGTTTCCCCTTGCCGTGCCGTACCTTTTGTTACACTTCCTTGCCTTGCTTTGCCTTGCCTTCCTTTCCTTCCGTTACTCTTTCCTTGCCTAGCCGTGCTTGCCTAGCCGTGCGTTGTCGTGCATTAGCCTTGCCTTGCCTCACCGTGGCTTGCCTTGCGTTACCCTTTCCTTGCCTTGCCGTGCATTGCCTAGCCGTGCGTTGCCGTTCCTTAGCCTTGTTTCCCCTTGCCGAGCCGTTACATCCGTTACCCTTGCCTTGCCTTGCTTTCCCTTGCCTTCCTTGCCTTCCGTTACTCTTTCCTTGCCTTCCGTGCATTGCCTAGCCTTGCGTTGTCGTGCATTAGCCTTGCCTCCCCAAACCGTGCCTTGCCTTGCGTTACCCTTTCCTTGCCTTGCCCTGCATTGCCTAGCCCTGTGTTGTCGTGCCTTAGCCTTGTTTCCCCTTACCGTGCCGTTCCTTTCGTTACCCTTGCCTTCCCCTGCTTTCCTTTGCATTCCTTGCCTTCCGTTACTCTTTGCTTGCCTTCCGTGCATTGCCTAGCCTTGCGTGGTCGTGCCTTAGACTTTTTTCACCTTGCCATAGCCTTGCTTGCGTTGCCTTGCTTTGCCTTGCATTCCTTGCCTTCCGTTACTCTTTGCTTGCTTTCCGTGCATTGCCTAGCCTTGCGTTGTCGTGCATTAGACTTGCCTCCCCAAACCGTGCCTTGCCTTGCGTTTCCCTTTCCTTGCCTTACCCTGCATTGCCTAGCCCTGTGTTGTCGTGCCTTAGCCTTGTCTCCCCTTGCCGTGCCGTTCCTTCCGTTACCCTTGCCTTGCTTTCCCTTGCCTTCCTTGGTTTCCGTTACTCTTTGCTTGCCTTCCGTGCATTGCCTAGCCTTGCGCTGTCATGCATTAGCCTTGCCTTGCCTCAGAGTGCCTTGCCTTGCGTTACCTTTTCCTTGGCTGGCCGTGCATTGCCTAGTCGTGCGTTGTGGTGCCTTAGCCTTGTTTCACCTTGCCATAGCCTTGCTTGCTTTGCCTTGCTTTCCCTTGCCTTCCTTCCCTTGCCTTCCTTGCCTTCCGTTACTCTTTGCTTGCCTTCCGTGCATTGCCTAGCCTTGCGTTGTCGTGTCTTAGCCTTTTTTCACCTTGCCATAGCCTTGCTTGCGTTGCCTTGCTTTGCCTTGCCTTCCTTGCCTTCCGTTATTCTTTGCTTGCCTTCCGTGCATTGCCTAGCCTTGCGTGGTCGTGCCTTAGCCTTTTTTCACCTTCCCATAGCCTTGCTTGCGTTGCCTTGCTCTGCCTTGCATTCCTTGCCTTCCGTTACTCTTTGCTTGCCTTCCGTGCATTGCCTAGCCTTGGGTTTTCGTGCATTAGCCTTGCCTCCCCAAACCGTGCCTTGCCTTGCGTTACTCTTTCCTTGCCTTGCCCTGCATTGCATAGCCCTGTGTTGTCGTGCCTTAGTCTTGTTTCCCCTTGCCGTGCCGTTCCTTCCGTTACCCTTGCCTTGCCTTGCTTTCCCTTGCTTTCCTTGCCTTCCGTTACTCTTTGCTTTCCTTCCGTGCATTGCCTAGCCTTGCGTTGTCGTGCCTTAGCCTTGCCTCGCCTGACAGTGCCTTGCCTTGCGTTACCCTTTCCTTGCCTTGTCCTGCATTGCCTAGCCCTGTGTTGTCGTGCCTAAGCCTTGTTTCCCCTTGCCGTGGCGTAACTTCCGTTACCCTTGCCTTGCCTTGCTTTCCCTTGCCTTCCTTGGTTTCCGTTACTCTTTGCTTGCCTTCCGTGCATTGCCTAGCCTTGCGCTGTCGTGCATTAGCCTTGCCTTGCCTCACAGTGCCTTGCCTTGCGTTACCTTTTCCTTGGCTGGCCGTGCATTGCCTAGCCGTGCGTTGTGGTGCCTTAGCCTTGTTTCACCTTGCCATAGCCTTGCTTGATTTGCCTTGCCTTCCTTGCCTTCCGTTACTCTTTGCTTGCCTTCCGTGCATTGCCTAGCGTAGAGTTGTCGTGCCTTAGCCTTGCCTCGCCTAAACGTGCCTTGCCTTGCGTTACCCTTTCCTTGCCTTGCCGTGAATTGCCTAGCCGTGCGTTGCCGTGCATTAGCCTCGCCTTGCCTTACCGTGCCTTGCCTTGCGTTACCCTTTCCTTGCCTGGCCGTTCATTGCATAGCCTCGCGTTGCCGTGCCTTAGCCTTGTTTCCCCTTGCGGTGCCGTGCCTTTTGTTACACTTGCCTTGCCTTGTTTGCCTTGCCTTTATTTCCTTCCGTTACTCTTTCCTTGCCTAGCCGTGCACTGCGTAGCCTTGCGTTGTCGTGCATTACCCTTGCCTCGCCTGACCGTGCCTTGCCTTGCGTTACCCTTTCCCTGCCTTGCCGTGCATTGCCTAGCCCTGCGTTGTCGTGCCTTAGCCTTGTTTCCCCTTACCGTGCCGTTCCTTCCGTTACCCTTGCCTTCTCCTGCTTTCCCTTGCCTTCCTTGCCTTCCGTTACTCTTTGCTTGCCTTCCGTGCATTGCCTAGCCTTGCGTTGTCGTGCCTTAGACTTGCCTCGCCTGACCGTGCCTTGCCTTGCGTTACCCTTTCCTTGCCTTGCCGTGCATCGCCTAGCCGTGCGTTGTCGTGCATCAGCCTTGCCTTGCCTCACCGTGCCTTGCCTTGCTTTCCCTTGCCTTCCTTGGTTTCCGTTACTCTTTGCTTGCCTTCCGTACATTGCCTAGCCTTGCGCTGTAATGCATTATCCTTTCCTTGCCTCAGAGTGCCTTGCCTTGCGTAACATTTTCCTTGGATGGCCGTGCATTGCCTAGTCGTGCGTTGTGGTGCCTTAGCCTTGATTCACATTGCCATAACCTTGCTTGCTTTGCCTTGCTTTCCCTTGCCTTCCTTGCGTTCCGTTACTCTTTGCTTGCCTTCCGTGCATTGCCTAGCCTTGCGTTGTCGTGTCTTAGCCTTTTTTCACCTTGCCATAGCCTTGCTTGCGTTGCCTTGCTTTGCCTTGCCTTCCTTGCCTTCCGTTACTCTTTGCTTCCCTTCCGTGCATTGCCTAGCCTTGCGTGGTCGTGTCTTAGCCTTTTTTCACCTTGCCATAGCCTTGCTTGCGTTGCCTTGCTTTGCCTTGCATTCCTTGCCTTCCGTTACTCTTTGCTTGCCTTCCGTGCATCGCCTAGCCTTGCGTTGTCGTGCCTTAGCCTTGCCTCGCCTGACCGTGCCTTGCCCTGCGTTACCCTTTCCTTGCCTGGCCGTGCATTGCTTAGTCTTGCGTTGCCGTGCCTTAGCCTTGTTTCCCCTTGCCGTGCCGTACCTTTTGTTACACTTGCCTTGCCTTGCTTTGCCTTGCCTTCCTTTCCTTGCGTTACCCTTTCCTTGCCTTGCCGTGCATTGCCTAGCCGTGCGTTGTCGTGCATTAGCCTTGCCTTGCCTCACCGTGCCTTGCCTTGCGTTACCCTTTCCTTGCCTTGCCGTGCATTGCCTAGCCGTGCGTTGCCGTGCCTTAGCCTTGTTTCCCCTTGTCGTGCCGTTCATCCGTTACCCTTGCCTTGCCTTGCTTTCCCTTGCCTTCCTTGCCTTCCGTTACTCTTTGCTTGCCTTCCGTGCATTGCCTAGCCTTGCGTTGTCGTGCATTAGCCTTGCCTCCCCAAACCGTGCCTTGCCTTGCGTTACCCTTTCCTTGCCTTGCCCTGCATTGCCTAGCCCTGTGTTGTCGTGCCTTAGCCTTGTTTCCCCTTACCGTGCCGTTCCTTTCGTTACCCTTGCCTTCCCCTGTTTTCCTTTGCATTCCTTGCCTTCCGTTACTCTTTGCTTGCCTTCCGTGCATTGCCTAGCCTTGCGTTGTCGTGCCTTAGCCTTGTTTCCCCTTGCCGTGCCGTGCCTGTTGTTACACTTGCCTTGCCATGCTTTTGTTGCCTTCCTTTCCTTCCATTACTCTTTCCTTGCCTAGCCGTGCACTGCCTGGCCTTGCGATGTCGTGCATTAGCTTTGCCTCGCCTGACAGTGCCTTGCCTTGCGTTACCCTTTCCTTGCCTTGCCCTGCATTGCCTAGCCGTGCGTTACCGTGCCTTAGCCTTGTTTCCCCTTGCCGTGCCGTTCCTTCCGTTAACCTTGCCTTACCTTGGTTTCCCTTGCCTTCCGTTACTCTTTGCTTGCCTTCCGTGCATTGCCTAGCCTTGCGTTGTCGTGCATTAGCTTTGCCTCGCCTGACCGTGCCTTGCCTTGCGTTACCCTTTCCTTGCCTTGCCGTGCATTGCCTAGCCGTGCGTTGTCGTGCATTAGCCTTGTCTTACCTTACCGTGCCTTGCCTTGCGTTACCCTTTCCTTTCCTGGCCGTGCATTGCCTAGCCCTGCGTTGCCGTTCCTTAGCCTTGTTTCCCCTTGCCGTGCCTTGCCTTTTGTTACATTTGCCTTGCCTTGCTTTGCCTTGCCTTCCTTTCCTTCCGTTACTCTTTCCTTGCCTAGCCGTGCACTGCCTATCCTTGGGTTGTCGTGCATTAGCCTTGCCTACCAAAACCGTGCCTTGCCTTGCGTTACCCTTACCTTGCCGTGCCCTGCATTGCCTAGCCCTGTGTTGTCGTGCCTTAGCCTTGTTTCCCGTTACCGTGCCGTTCCTTTCGTTACCCTTGCCTTCCCCTGCTTTCCCTTGCATTCCTTGCCTTCCGTTACTCTTTGCTTGCCTTCCGTGCATTGCCTAGCCTTGCGTAGTCGTGCCTTAGCCTTGCCTCGCCTGACCGTGCCTTGCCTTGCGTTACCCTTTCCTTGCCTTGCAGTGCATTGCCTAGCGGTTCGTTGTCGTGCCTTAGCCTTGTTTGCCCTTGCCGTGCCGTTCCTTCCGTTACCCTTGCCTTGCTTTCCCTTGCCTTCCTTGCCTTCCGTTACTCTTTGCTTGCCTTCCGTGCATTGCCTAGCCTTGCGTTGTCGTGTCTTAGCCTTTTTTCACCTTGCCATAGCCTTGCTTGCGTTGCCTTGCTTTGCCTTGCCTTCCTTGCCTTCCGTTACTCTTTGCTTGCCTTCCGTGCATTGCCTAGCCTTGCGCTGTCGTGCATTAGCCTTGCCTTGCCTCACAGAGCCTTGCCTTGCGTTACCTTTTCCTTGGCTGGCCGTGCATTGCCTAGCCGTGCGTTGTGGTGCCTTAGCCTTGTTTCACCTTGCCATAGCCTTGCTTGCTTTGCCTTGCCTTCCTTCCATTCCGTTACTCTTTGCTTGACTTCCGCGCATTGCCTAGCCTTGCGTTGTCGTGCCTTAGCCTTTTTTCACCTTGCAATAGCCTTGCTTGCGTTGCCTTGCTTTGCCTTGCATTCCTTGCCTTCCGTTACTCTTTGCTTGCCTTCCGTGCATTGCCTAGCCTAGCGTTGTCGTGCCTTAGCCTTGCCTCGCCTAACCGTGCCTTGCCTTGCGTTACCCTTTCCTTGCCTTGCCGTGCATTGCCTAGCCGTGCGTTGTCGTGCATTAGCCTTGTCTTGCCTTACCGTGCCTTGCCTTGCGTTACCCTTTCCTTGCCTGGCCATGCATTGCTCAGTCTTGCGTTGCCGTACCTTAGCCTTGTTTCCCCTTGCCGTGCCGTGCCTTTTGTTACACTTGCCTTGCCTTGCTTTGCCTTGCCTTCCTTTCCTTCCGTTACTCTTTCCTTGCCTAGCCGTGCACTGCGTAGCCTTGCATTGTCGTCCATTACCCTTCCCTCTCCTGACCGTGCCTTGCCTTGCGTTACCCTTTCCTTGCCTTGCCGTGCATTGCCTAGCCCTGCGTTGTCGTGCCTTAGCCTTGTTTCCCCTTACCGTGCCGTTCCTTCCGTTACCCTTGCTTTCCCCTGCTTTTCCTTGCCTTCCTTGACTTCCGTTACTCTTTGCTTGCCTTTCGTGCATTGCCTAGCCTTGCGTTGTCGTGCCTGAGCCTTGGGTCGCCTGACCGTGCCTTGCCTTGCGTTACCCTTTCCTTGCCTTGCCGTGCATTGCCTAGCCGTGGGTTGCCGTGCCTTAGCCTTGTTTCCCCTTGCCGTGCCGTTCCTTCCGTTACCCTTGCCTTGCCTTGCTTTCCCTTGCCTTCCTTGCGTTCCGTTATTCTTTGCTTGCCTTCCGTGCATTGCCTAGCCTTGCGTTGTCGTGCCTTAGCCTTGCCTCGCCTGACCGTGCCTTGCCTTGCGTTACCCTTTCCTTGCCTTGCCGTGCATTGCCTAGCCGTGCGTTGTCGTGCATTAGCCTTGTCTTGCCTTACCGTGCCTTGCCTTGCGTTACCCTTTCCTTGCCTGGCCGTGCATTGCCTAGCCGTGCGTTGCCGTGCCTTAGCCTTGTTTCCCCTTGTCGTGCCGTTCCTTCCGTTACCCTTGCCTTGCCTTGCTTTCCCTTGCCTTCCTTGCCTTCCGTTACTCTTTGCTTGCCTTCCGTGCATTGCCTAGCCTTGCGTTGTCGTGCATTAACCTTGCCTCCCCAAACCGTGCCTTGCCTTGCGTTACCCTTTCCTTGCCTTGCCCTGCATTGCCTAGCCCTGTGTTGGCGTGCCTTAGCCTTGTTTCCCCTTACCGTGCCGTTCCTTTCGTTACCCTTGCCTTCCCCTGCTTTCCCTTGCATTCCTTGCCTTCCGTTACTCTTTGCTTGCCTTCCGTGCATTGCCAAGCCTTGCGTAGTCGTGCCTTAGCCTTGCCTCGCCTGACCGTGCCTTGCCTTGCGTTACCCTTTCCTTGCCTTGCAGTGCATTGCCTAGCCGGTTGTTGTCGTGCCTTAGCCTTGTTTGCCCTTGCCGTGCCGTTCATTCCGTTACCCTTGCCTTGCTTTCCCTTGCCTTCCTTGCCTTCCGTTACTCTTTGCTTGCCTTCCGTGCATTGCCTAGCCTTGCGTTGTCGTGTCTTAGCCTTTTTTCACCTTGCCATAGCCTTGCTTGCGTTGCCTTGCTTTGCCTTGCCTTCCTTGCCTTCCGTGACTCTTTCCTTGCCTTCCGTGCATTGCCTAGCCTAGCGTTGTCGTGCCTTAGCCTTGCCTCGCCTAACCGTGCCTTGCCTTGCGTTACCCTTTCCTTGCCTTGCCGTGCATTGCCAAGCCGTGCGTTGTCGTGCATTAGCCTCGCCTTGCCTTACCGTGCCTTGCCTTGCGTTACCCTTTCCTTGCCTGGCCGTGCATTGCTCAGTCTTGCGTTGCCGTACCTTAGCCTTGTTTCCCCTTGCCGTGCCGTGCCTTTTGTTACACTTGCCTTGCCTTGCTTTGCCTTGCCTTCCTTTCCTTCCGTTACTCTTTCCTTGCCTAGCCGTGCACTGCGTAGCCTTGCATTGTCGTCCATTACCCTTCCCTCTCCTGACCGTGCCTTGCCTTGCGTTACCCTTTCCTTGCCTTGCCGTGCATTGCCTAGCCCTGCGTTGTCGTGCCTTAGCCTTGTTTCCCCTTACCGTGCCGTTCCTTCCGTTACCCTTGCTTTCCCCTGCTTTTCCTTGCCTTCCTTGACTTCCGTTACTCTTTGCTTGCCTTTCGTGCATTGCCTAGCCTTGCGTTGTCGTGCCTGAGCCTTGGGTCGCCTGACCGTGCCTTGCCTTGCGTTACCCTTTCCTTGCCTTGCCGTGCATTGCCTAGCCGTGGGTTGCCGTGCCTTAGCCTTGTTTCCCCTTGCCGTGCCGTTCCTTCCGTTACCCTTGCCTTGCCTTGCTTTCCCTTGCCTTCCTTGCGTTCCGTTATTCTTTGCTTGCCTTTCGTGCATTGCCTAGCCTTGCGTTGTCGTGCCTTAGCCTTGCCTCGCCTGACCGTGCCTTGCCTTGCGTTACCCTTTCCTTGCCTTGCCGTGCATTGCCTAGCCGTGCGTTGTCGTGCATTAGCCTTGTCTTGCCTTACCGTGCCTTGCCTTGCGTTACCCTTTCCTTGCCTGGCCGTGCATTGCCTAGCCGTGCGTTGCCGTGCCTTAGCCTTGTTTCCCCTTGTCGTGCCGTTCCTTCCGTTACCCTTGCCTTGCCTTGCTTTCCCTTGCCTTCCTTGCCTTCCGTTACTCTTTGCTTGCCTTCCGTGCATTGCCTAGCCTTGCGTTGTCGTGCATTAACCTTGCCTCCCCAAACCGTGCCTTGCCTTGCGTTACCCTTTCCTTGCCTTGCCCTGCATTGCCTAGCCCTGTGTTGGCGTGCCTTAGCCTTGTTTCCCCTTACCGTGCCGTTCCTTTCGTTACCCTTGCCTTCCCCTGCTTTCCCTTGCATTCCTTGCCTTCCGTTACTCTTTGCTTGCCTTCCGTGCATTGCCAAGCCTTGCGTAGTCGTGCCTTAGCCTTGCCTCGCCTGACCGTGCCTTGCCTTGCGTTACCCTTTCCTTGCCTTGCAGTGCATTGCCTAGCCGGTTGTTGTCGTGCCTTAGCCTTGTTTGCCCTTGCCGTGCCGTTCATTCCGTTACCCTTGCCTTGCTTTCCCTTGCCTTCCTTGCCTTCCGTTACTCTTTGCTTGCCTTCCGTGCATTGCCTAGCCTTGCGTTGTCGTGTCTTAGCCTTTTTTCACCTTGCCATAGCCTTGCTTGCGTTGCCTTGCTTTGCCTTGCCTTCCTTGCCTTCCGTGACTCTTTCCTTGCCTTCCGTGCATTGCCTAGACTTGCGTGGTCGTGCCTTAGCCTTTTTTCACCTTGCCATAACCTTGCTTGCGTTGCCTTGCTTTGCCTTGCATTCCTTGCCTTCCGTTACTCTTTCCTTGCCTTCCGTGCATTGCCGAGCCTTGGGTTGTCGTGCATTAGCCTTGCCTCCCCAAACCCTGCCTTGCCTTGCGTTACCCTTTCCTTGCCTTGCCCTGCATTGCCTAGCCCTGTGTTGTCGTGCCTTAGCCTTGTTTCCCCTTGCCGTGCCGTTCCTTCCGTTACCCTTGCCTTGCCTTGCTTGCCCTTGCTTTCCTTGCCTTCCGTTACTCTTTGCTTTCCTTCCGTGCATTGCCTAGCCTTGCGTTGTCGTGCCTTAGCCTTGCCTCTCCTGACAGTGCCTTGCCTTGCGTTACCCTTTCCTTGCCTTGCCGTGCACTGCCAAGCCTTGCCTTGTCGGGCATTAGCCTTGCCTTGCCTGACCGTGCCTTGCCTGGCGTTACCCTTTCCTTGCCTTGCCGTGCATTGCCTAGCCGTGCGTTGTCGTGCCTTAGCCTTGTTTCCCCTTGCCGTGCCGTTCCTTCCGTTACCCTTGCCTTGCCTTGCTTTCCCTTGCCTTCCTTGCCTTCCGTTACTCTTTGCTTGCATTCCGTGCATTGCCTAGCCTTGCGTTGTCGTGTCTTAGCCTTTTTTCACCTTGCCATAGACTTGCTTGCGTTGCCTTGCTTTGCCTTGCCTTCCTTGCCTTCCGTTACTCTTTGCTTGCCTTCCGTGCATTGCCTAGCCTTGCGTGGTCGTGCCTTAGCCTTTTTTCACCTTGCTATAACCTTGCTTGCGTTGCCTTGCTTTGCCGTGCATTCCTTGCCTTCCGTTACTCTTTGCTTGCCTTCCGTGCATTGCCTAGCCTTGGGTTGTCGTGCATTAGCCTTGCCTCCCCAAACCGTGCCTTGCCTTGCGTTACCCTTTCCTTGCCTTGCCCTGCATTGCCTAGCCCTGTGTTGTCGTGCCTTAGCCTTGTTTCCCCTTGCCGTGCCGTTCCTTCCGTTACCCTTGCCTTGCCTTGCTTTCCCTTGCTTTCCTTGCCTTCCGTTACTCTTTGCTTTCCTTCCGTGCATTGCCTAGCCTTGCCTTCTCGTGCATTAGCCTTGCCTTGCCTGACCGTGCCTTGCCTGGCGTTACCCTTTCCTTGCCTTGTCCTGCATTGCCTAGCTCTGTGTTGTCGTGCCTAAGCCTTGTTTCCCCTTGCCGTGCCGTTACTTCCGTTACACTTGCCTTGCCTTGCTTTCCCTTGCCTTCCTTGGTTTCCGTTACTCTTTGCTTGCCTTCCGTGCATTGCCTAGCCTTGCGCTGTCGTGCATTAGCCTTGCCTTGCCTCACAGTGCCTTGCCTTGCGTTACCTTTTCCTTGGCTGGCCGTGCATTGCCTAGCCGTGCGTTGTGGTGCCTTAGCCTTGTTTCACCTTGCCATAGCCTTGCTTGCTTTGCCTTGCCTTCCTTGCCTTCCGTTACTCTTTGCTTGCCTTCCGTGCATTGCCTAGCGTAGAGTTGTCGTGCCTTAGCCTTGCCTCGCCTAACCGTGCCTTGCCTTGCGTTACCCTTTCCTTGCCTTGCCGTGCATTGCCAAGCCGTGGGTTGTCGTGCCGTAGTCTTGCATTGCCTTGCCGTGCCTTGCCTTGCGTTACCCTTTCCTTGCCTGGCCGTGCATTGCCTAGCCGTGCGTTGCCGTGCCTTAGCCTTGTTTCCCATTGCCGTGCAGTGCCTTTTGTTACACTTGCCTTGCCTGGCTTTGCCTTGCCTTCCTTTCCTTCCGTTACTCTTTCCTTGCCTTGCCGTGCATTAGCCTTGCCTAGCCTCACCGTGCCTTGCCTTGCGTTACCCTTTCCTTGCCTTGCCGTGCATTGCCTAGCCCTGCGTTGTCGTGCCTTAGCCTTGTTTCCCCTTACCGTGCCGTTCCTTCCGTTACCCTTGCCTTCCCCTGCTTTCCCTTGCCTTCCTTGCCTTCCGTTACTCTTTGCTTGCCTTTCGTGCATTGCCTAGCCTTGCGTTGTCGTGCCTTAGCCTTGCGTCGCCTGACCGTGCCTTGCCTTGCGTTACCCTTTCCTTGCCTTGCCGTGAATTGACTAGCCGTGCGTTGTCGTGCATCAGCCTTGCCTTGCCTCACCGTGCCTTGCCTTGCGTTAACCTTTCCTTGCCTTGCCGTGCATTGCCTAGCCGTGCGTTGCCGTGCCTTAGCCTTGTTTCCCCTTGCCGTGCCGTTCCTTCCGTTACCCTTGCCTTGCCTTGCTTTCCCTTGCCTTCCTTGCGTTCCGTTATTCTTTGCTTGCCTTCCGTGCATTGCCTAGCCTTGCGTTGTCGTGCCTTAGCCTTGCCTCGCCTGACCGTGCCTTGCCTTGCGTTACCCTTACCTTGCCTTGCCCTGCATTGCCTAGCCGTTCGTTGTCGTGCCTTAGCCTTGTTTGCCCTTGCCGTGCCGTTCCTTCCGTTACCCTTGCCTTGCTTTCCCTTGCCTTCCTTGCCTTCCGTTACTCTTTGCTTGCCTTCCGTGCATTGCCTAGCCTTGCGTGGTCGTGCCTTAGCCTTTTTTCACCTTGCCATAGCCTTGCTTGCGTTGCCTTGCTTTGCATTGCTTTCCTTGCCTTCCGTTACTCTTTGCTTGCCTTCCGTGCATTGCCTAGCCTTGCGTGGTCGTGCCTTAGCCTTTTTTCACCTTGCCATAGCCTTGCTTGCGTTGCCTTGCTTTGCCTTGCATTCCTTGCCTTCCGTTATTCTTTGCTTGCCTTCCGTGCATTGCCTAGCCTTGCGTTGTGGTGCATTAGCCTTGCCTCCCCAAACCGTGCCTTGCCTTGCGTTACCCTTTCCTTGCCTTGCCCTGCATTGCCTAGAACTGTGTTGTCGTGCCTTAGCCTTGTTTCCCCTTACCGTGCCGTTCCTTTCGTTACCCTTGCCTTCCCCTGCTTTCCTTTGCATTCCTTGCCTTCCGTTACTCTTTGCTTGCCTTCCGTGCATTGCCTAGCCTTGCGTTGTCGTGCCTTAGCCTTGTTTCCCCTTGCCGTGCCGCGCCTGTTGTTACACTTGCCTTGCCGTGCTTTGCCTTGCCTTCCTTTCCTTCCGTTACTCTTTCCTTGCGTAGCCGTGCACTGCCTAGCCTTGCGATGTCGTGCCTTAGCTTTGCCTCGCCTGACAGTGCCTTGCCTTCCGTTACCCTTTCCTTGCCTTGCCTTGCATTGCCTAGCCCTCCGTTGCCGTACCTTAGCCTTGTTTCCCCTTGCCGAGCCGGTCCTTCCGTTACTCTTGCCTTGCCTTGGTTTCCCTTGCCTTCCTTGCCTTCCGTTACTCTTTGCTTGCCTTCCGTGCATTGCCTAGCCTTGCGTTGTCGTCATTAGCCTTGCCTCGCCTGACCGTGCCTTGCCTTGCGTTACCCTTTCCTTGCCTTGCCGAGCATTGCCTAGCCGTGCGTTGTCGTGCATTAGCCTTGTCTAGCCTTACCGTGCCTCGCCTTGCGTTAGCCTTTCCTTGCCTGGCCGTGCATTGCCTAGCCGTGCGTTGCCGTTCCTTAGCCTTGTTTCCCCTTGCCGTGCCTTGCCTTTTGTTACACTTGCCTTGCCTTGCTTTGCCTTGCCTTCCTTTCCTTCCGTTACTCTTTCCTTGCCTACCCGTGCACTGCCTATCCTTGCGTTGTCGTGCATTAGCCTTGCCTCCCCAAACCGTGCCTTGCCTTGCGTTACCATTTCCTTGCCTTGCCCTGCATTGCCTAGCCGTGCGTTGCCGTGCCTTAGCCTTGTTTCCCCTTGCCGTGCCGTTCCTTCCGGTAACCTTGCGTCGCCTTGCTTTCCCTTGCCTTCCTTGCGTTCCGTTACTCTTTGCTTGCCTTCCGTGCATTGCCAAGCCTTGCGTTGTCGTGCCTTAGCCTTGCCTCGCCTGACCGTGTCTTGCCTTGCGTTACCCTTTCCTTGCCTTGCCGTGCATTGCCTAGCCGTGCGTTGTCGTGCCTTAGCCTTGTTTCCCCTTGCCGAGCCGTTCTTTCTGTTACCCTTGCCTTGCCTTGCTTTCCCTTGCCTTCCTTGCCTTCCGTTACTCTTTGCTTGCCTTCCGTGCATTGCCTACCCTTGCCTTGTCGTGTCTTAGCCTTTTTTCAACTTGCCATAGCCTTGCTTGCGTTGCCTTGCTTTGCCTTGCCTTCCTTGCTTTCCGTTACTCTTTGCTTGCCTTCCGTGCATTGCCTAGCCTTGCGTGGTCGTGCCTTAGCCTTTTTTCACCTTGCCATAGCCTTGCTTGCGTTCCCTTGCTTTGCCTTGCATTCCTTGCCTTCCGTTACTCGTTGCTTGCTTTCCGTGCATTGCCTAGCGTTGCGTTGTCGTGCATTAGACTTGCCTCCCCAAACCGTGCCTTGCCTTGCGTTACCCTTTCCTTGCCTTACCCTGCATTGCCTAGCCGTGCGTTGTCGTGCCTTAGCCTTGTTTCCCCTTGCCGTGCCGTTCCTTCCGTTACCCTTGCCTTGCCTTGCTTTCCCTTGCCTTCCTTGGTTTCCGTTACTCTTTGCGTGCCTTCCGTGCATTGCCTAGCCTTGCGCTGTCATGCATTAGCCTTTCCTTGCCTCAGAGTGCCTTGCCTTGCGTTACATTTTCCTTGGCTGGCCGTGCATTGCCTAGTCGTGCGTTGTGGTGCCTTAGCCTTGTTTCACATTGCCATAGCCTTGCTTGCTTTGCCTTGCTTTCCCTTGCCTTCCTTGCGTTCCGTTACTCTTTGCTTGCCTTCCGTGCATTGCCTAGCCTTGCGTTGTCGTGTCTTAGCCTTTTTTCACCTTGCCATAGCCTTCCTTGCGTTGCCTTGCTTTGCCTTGCCTTCCTTGCCTTCCGTTACTCTTTGCTTCCCTTCCGTGCATTGCCTAGCCTTGCGTGGTCGTGCCTTAGCCTTTTTTCAGCTTGCCATAGCCTTGCTTGCGTTGCCTTGCTTTGCCTTGCATTCCTTGCCTTCCGTTACTCTTTGCTTGCCTTCCGTGCATCGCCTAGCCTTGCGTTGTCGTGCCTTAGCCTTCCCTCGCCTGACAGTGCATTGCCTTGCGTTACCCTTTCCTTGCCTGGCCGTGCATTGCTTAGTCTTGCGTTGCCGTGCCTTAGCCTTGTTTCCCCTTGCCGTGCCGTACCTTTTGTTACACTTGACTTGCCTTGCTTTGCCTTGCCTTCCTTTCCTTCCGTTACTCTTTCCTTGCCTAGCCGTGCACTGCGTAGCCTTGCGTTTCCGTGCATTAGCCTTGCCTAGCCTCACCGTGCCTTGCCTTGCGTTACCCTTTCCTTGCCTTGCCGTGCATTGCCTAGCCGTGCGTTGCCGTGCCTTAGCCTTGTTTACCCTTGTCGTGCCGTTCATCCGTTACCCTTGCCTTGCCTTGCTTTCCCTTGCCTTCCTAGCCTTCCGTTACTCTTTGCTTGCCTTCCGTGCATTGCCTAGCCTTGCGTTGTCGTGCATTAGCCTTGCCTCCCCAAACCGTGCCTTGCCTTGAGTTACCCTTTCCTTGCCTTGCCCTGCATTGCCTAGCCCTGTGTTGTCGTGCCTTAGCCTTGTTTCCCCTTACCGTGCCGTTCCTTTCGTTACCCTTGCCTTCCCCTGCTTTCCTTTGCATTCCTTGCCTTCCGTTACTCTTTGCTTGCCTTCCGTGCATTGCCTAGCCTTGCGTTGTCGTGCCTTAGCCTTGTTTCCCCTTGCCGTGCCGTGCCTGTTGTTACACTTGCCTTGCCATGCTTTTCCTTGCCTTCCTTTCCTTCCATTACTCTTTCCTTGCCTAGCCGTGCACTGCCTGGCCTTGCGATGTCGTGCATTAGCTTTGCCTCGCCTGACAGTGCCTTGCCTTGCGTTACCCTTTCCTTGCCTTGCCGTGCATTGCCTAGCCCTGCGTTGCCTTGCCTTAGCCTTGTTTCCCCTTGCCGAGCCGTTCCTTCCGTTACCCTTGCCTTGCCTTGGTTTCCCCTGCCTTCCTTGCCTTCCGTTACTCTTTGCTTGCCTTCCGCGCACTGCCTAGCCTTGCGTTGTCGTGCATTAGATTTGCCTCGCCTGACCGTGCCTTGCCTTGCGTTACCCTTTCCTTGCCTTGCCGTGCATTGCCTAGCCGTGCGTTGTCGTGCATTAGCCTTGTCTTGCCTTCCGTGCCTTGCCTTGCGTTACCCTTTCCTTGCCTGGCCGTGCATTGCCTAGCCGTGCGTTGCCGTTCCTTAGCCTTGTTTCCCCTTGCCGTGCCTTGCCTTTTGTTACACTTGCCTTGCCTTGCTTTGCCTTGCCTTCCTTTCCTTCCGTTACTCTTTCCTTGCCTAGCCGTGCACTGCCTATCCTTGCGTTGTCGAGCATTAGCCTTGCCTCCCCAAACCGTGCCTTGCCTTGCGTTACCATTTCCTTGCCTTGCCCTGCATTGCCTAGCCGTGCGTTACCGTGCCTTAGCCTTGTTTCCCCTTGCCGTGCCGTTCCTTCCGTTAACCTTGCCGTGCCTTGCATTCCCTTGCCTTCCTTGCGTTCCGTTACTCTTTGCTTGCCTTCCGTGCATTGCCTAGCCTTGCGTTGTCGTGCCTTAGCCTTACCTCGCCTGACCGTGCCTTGCCTTGCGTTACCCTTTCCTTGCCTGGCCGTGCATTGCCTAGCCCTGTGTTGTCGTGCCTTAGCCTTGTTTCCCCTTACCGTGCCTTTCCTTTCGTTACCCTTGCCTTCCCTTGCTTTCCCTTGCCTTCCTTGCCTTCCGTTACTCTTTGCTTGCATTCCGTGCATTGCCTAGCCTTGCGTTGTCGTGCCTTAGCCTTGCCTCGCCTGACCGTGCCTTGCCTTGCGTTACCCTTTCCTTGCCTTGCCGTGCATTGCCTAGCCGTGCGTTGTCGTGCCTTAGCCTTGTTTCCCCTTGCCGTGCCGGTCCTTCCGTTACCCTTGCCTTGCCTTGCTTTCCCTTGCCTTCCTTGCCTTCCGTTACTCTTTGCTTGCCTTCCGTGCACTGCCTAGCCTTGCGTTGTCGTGCCTTAGCCTTGTTTCACCTTGCCATAGCCTTGCTTGCGTTGCCTTGCTTTGCCTTGCCCTCCTTGCCTTCCGTTACTCTTTGCTTGCCTTCCGTGCATTGCCTACCCTTGCGTTGTCGTGCATTAGCCTTGCCTTGCCTCACCGTGCCTTGCCTTGCCTTACCCTTTCCTTGCCTGGCCGTGCATTGCCTAGCCGTGCGTTGTGGTGCCTTAGCCTTGTTTCACCTTGCCATAGCCTTGCTTGCTTTGCCTTGCCTTCCTTCCATTCCGTTACTCTTTGCTTGCCTTCCGTGCATTGCCTAGCCTTGCGTTGTCGTGCCTTAGCCTTTTTTCACCTTGCAATAGCCTTGCTTGCGTTGCCTTGTTTGCCTTGCATTCCTTGCCTTCCGTTACTCTTTGCTTGCCTTCCGTGCATTGCCTAGCCTAGCGTTGTCGTGCCTTAGCCTTGCCTCGCCTAACCGTGCCTTGCCTTGCGTTACACTTTCCTTGCCTTGCCGTGCATTGCCAAGCCGTGCGTTGTCGTGCATTAGCCTCGCCTTGCCTTACCGTGCCTTGCCTTGCGTTACCCTTTCCTTGCCAGGCCGTGCATTGCTCAGACTTGCCTTGCCGTACCTTAGCCTTGTTTCCCCTTGCCGTGCCGTGCCTTTTGTTACACTTGCCTTGCCTTGCTTTGCCTTGCCTTCCTTTCCTTCCGTTACTCTTTCCTTGCCTAGCCGTGCACTGCGTAGCCTTGCGTTGTCGTGCATTACCCTTGCCTCGCCTGACCGTGCCTTGCCTTGCGTTACCCTTTCCTTGCCTTGCCGTGCATTGCCTAGCCCTGCGTTGTCGTACCTTAGCCTTGTTTCCCCTTACCGTGCCGTTCCTTCCGTTACCCTTGCCTTCCCCTGCTTTCCCTTGCCTTCCTTGCCTTCCGTTACTCTTTGCTTGCCTTTCGTGCATTGCCTAGCCTTGCGTTGTCGTGCCTTAGCCTTGCGTCGCCTGACCGTGCCTTGCCTTGCGTTACCCTTTCCTTGCCTTGCCGTGCATTGCCTAGCCGTGCGTTGCCGTGCCTTAGCCTTGTTTCCCCTTGCCGTGCCGTTCCTTCCGGTAACCTTGCCTTGCCTTGCTTTCCCTTGCCTTCCTTGCCTTCCGTTACTCTTTGCTTGCCTTCCGGGCATTGCCTAGCCTTGCGTTGTCGTGCCTTAGCCTTGCCTCGCCTGACCGTGCCTTGCCTTGCGTTACCCTTTCCTTGCCTTGCAGTGCATTGCCTAGCAGTGCGTTGTCGTGCCTTAGCCTTGTTTCCCCTTGCCGTGCCGTTCTTTCCGTTACCATTGCCTTGCCTTGCTTTCCCTTGCCTTCCTTGCCTTCCGTTACTCTTTGCTTGCCTTCCGTGCATTGCCTAGCCTTGCCTTGTCGTGTCTTAGAATTTTTTCACCTTGCCATAGCCTTGCTTGCGTTGCCTTGTTTGCCTTGCCTTCCTTGCTTTCCGTTACTCTTTGCTTGCCTTCCGTGCATTGCCTAGCCTTGCGTTGTCGTGCCTTAGCCTTTTGTCACCTTGCCATAGCCTTGCTTGCGTTGCCTTGCTTTGCCTTGCATTCCTTGCCTTCCGTTACTCTTTGCTTGCTTTCCGTGCATTGCCTAGCCTTGCGTTGTCGTGCATTAGTCTTGCCTCCCCAAACCGTGCCTTGCCTTGCGTTTCCCTTTCCTTGCCTTACCCTGCATTGCCTAGCCCTGTGTTGTCGTGCCTTAGCCTTGTTTCCCCTTGCCGTGCCGTTCCTTCCGTTACCCTTGCCTTCCCTTGCTTTCCCTTGCTTTCCTTGCCTTCCGTTACTCTTCGCTTTCCTTCCGTGCATTGCCTAGCCTTGCGTTGTCGTGCCTGAGCCTTGCCTCGCCTGACAGTGCCTTGCCTTGCGTTACCCTTTCCTTGCCTTGCCGTGCACTGCCTAGCCTTGCCTTGTCGTGCATTAGCCTTGCCTTGCCTGACCGTGCCTTGCCTGGCGTTACCCTTGTCTTGCCTTGCCGTGCATTGCCTAGCCGTGCGTTGTCGTGCCTTAGCCTTGTTTCCCCTTGCCGTGCCGTTCCTTCCGTTACCCTTGCCTTGCTTTCCCTTGCCTTCCTTGGTTTCCGTTACTCTTTGCTTGCCTTCCGTGCATTGCCTAGCCTTGCGCTGTCATGCATTAGCCTTGCCTTCCCTCAGAGTGCCTTGCCTTGCGTTACCTTTTCCTTGGCTGGCCGTGCATTGCCTAGTCGTGCGTTGTGGTGCCTTAGCCTTGTTCACCTTGCCATAGCCTTGCTTGCTTTGCCTTGCTTTCCCTTGCCTTCCTTGCGTTCCGTTACTCTTTGCTTGCCTTCCGTGTATTGCCTAGCATTGCGTTGTCGTGTCTTAGCCTTTTTTCACCTTGCCATAGCCTTGCTTGCGTTGCCTTGCTTTGCCTTGCCTTCCTTGCCTTCCGTTACTCTTTGCTTCCCTTCCGTGCATTGCCTAGCCTTGCGTGGTCGTGCCTTAGCCTTTTTTCACCTTGCCATAGCCTTGCTTGCGTTGCCTTGCTTTGCCTTGCATTCCTTGCCTTCCGTTACTCTTTACTTGCCTTCCGTGCATTGCCTAGCCTTGCGTTGTCGTGCATTAGCCTTGCCTCCCCAAACCGTGCCTTGCCTTGCGTTACCCTTTCCTTGCCTTGCCGTGCATTGCCTAGCGGTGCGTTGTCGTGCATTAGCCTCGCCTTGCCTTACCGTGCCTTGCCTTGCGTTACCCTTTCCTTGCCCGGCCGTGCATTGCTTAGCCTTGCGTTGCCGTGCCTTAGCCTTGTTTCCCCTTGCCGTGCCGTGCCTTTTGTTACACTTGCCTTGCCTTGCTTTGCCTTGCCTTCCTTTCCTTGCGTCACTCTTTCCTTGCCTAGCCGTGCACTGCGTAGCCTTGCGTTGTCGTGCATTACCCTTGCCTCGCCTGACCGTGCATTGCCTTGCGTTACCCTTTCCTTGCCTTGCCGTGCATTGCCTAGCCTTGCGTTGTCGTGCCTTAGCCTTGTTTCCCCTTACCGTGCCGTTCCTTCCGTTACCCTTGCCTTCCCCTGCTTTCCCTTGCCTTCCTTGCCTTCCGTTACTCTTTGCTTGCCTTTCGTGCATTGCCTAGCCTTGCGTTGTCGTGCCTTAGCCTTGCCTCGCCTGACCGTGCCTTGCCTTGCGTTACCCTTTCCTTGCCTTGCCGTGCATTGCCTAGCCGTGCGTTGCCGTGCCTTAGCCTTGTTTCCCCTTGCCGTGCCGTTCCTTCCGTTACCCTTCCCTTGCCTTGCTTTCCCTTGCCTTCCTTGGTTTCCGTTACTCTTTGCTTGCCTTCCGTGCATTGCCTAGACTTGCGCTGTCGTGCATTAGCCTTGCCTTGCCTCAGAGTGCCTTGCCTTGCGGTACCTTTTCCTTGGCTGGCCGTGCATTGCCTAGCCGTGCGTTGTGGTGTTTTAGCCTTGTTTCACCTTGCCATAGCCTTGCTTGCTTTGCCTTGCTTTGCCTTGCATTCCTTGCCTTCCCTTACTCTTTGCTTGCCTTCCGTGCATTGCCAAGCCTTCCGTTGTCGTGCCTTAGCCTTCCCTCGCCTGACAGTGCCTTGCCTTGCGTTACCCTTTCCTTGCCTGGCCGTGCATTGCTTAGTCTTGCGTTGCCGTGCCTTTGCCTGGTTTCCCTTTGCCGTGCCGTAACTTTTCTTACATTTGCCTTGCCTTGCTTTGCCTTGCCTTCCTTTCCTTCCGTTACTCTTTCCTTGCCTAGCCGTGCACTGCGTAGCCTTGCGTTTTCGAGCATTACCCTTGCCTCGCCTGACCTTGCCTTGCCTTGCGTTACCCTTTCCTTGCCTTGCCGTGCATTGCCTAGCCCTTCGTTACCGTGCCTTAGCCTTGTTTCCCCTTGCCGAGCCGTTCCTTCCGTTACCCTTACCTTCCCCTGCTTTCCCTTGCCTTCCTTGCCTTCCGTTACTCTTTGCTTGCCTTCCGTGCATTGCCTAGCCTTGCGTTGTCGTGCCTTAGCCTTGCCTCGCCTGACCGTGCCTTGCCTTGCGTTACCCTTTCCTTGCCTTGCCGTTCATTGCCTAGCCGTGCGTTGTCGTGCATCAGCCTTGCCTTGCCTCACCGTGCCTTGCCTTGCGTTACCCTTTCCTTGCCTTGCCGTGCATTGCCTAGCCGTGCGTTGCCGTGCCTTAGCCTTGTTTCCCCTTGTCGTGCCGTTCCTTCCGTTACCCTTGCCTTGCCTTGCTTTCCTTTGCATTCCTTGCCTTCCGTTACTCTTTGCTTGCCTTCCGTGCACTGCCTAGCCTAGCGTTGTCGTGCCTTAGCCTTGTTTCCCCTTGCCGTGCCGTGCCTTTTGTTACACTTGCCTTGCCTTGCTTTTCCTTGCCTTCCTTTCCTTCCATTACTCTTTCTTTGCCTAGCCGTGCACTGCCTAGCCTTGCGATGTCGTGCATTAGCTTTGCCTCGCCTGACAGTGCCTTGCCTTGCGTTACCCTTTCCTTGCCTTGCCGTGCATTGCCTAGCGCTGCGTTGCCTTGCCTTAGCCTTGTTTCCCCTTGCCGAGCCGTTCCTTCCGTTACCCTTGCCTTGCCTTGGTTTCCCTTGCCTTCCTTGCCTTCCGTTACTCTTTGCTTGCCTTCCGTGCATTGCCTAGCCTTGCGTTGTCGTGCATTTGCCTTGCCTCGCCTGACCGTGCCTTGCCTTGCGTTACCCTTTCCTTGCCTTGCCGTGCACTGCCAAGCCTTGACTTGTCGTGCATTAGCCTTGCCTTGCCTGACCGTGCCTTGCCTGGCGTTACCCTTTCCTTGCCTTGCCGTGCATTGCCTAGCCGTGCGTTGTCGTGCCTTAGCCTTGTTTCCCCTTGCCGTGCCGTTACTTCCGTTACCCTTGCCTTGCCTTCCTTTCCCTTGCCTTCCTTGGTTTCCGTTACTCTTTGCTTGCCTTCCGTGCATTGCCTAGCCTTGCGCTGTCGTGCATTAGCCTTGCCTTGCCTCACAGTGCCTTGCTTTGCGTTACCTTTTCCTTGGCTGGCCGTGCATTGCCTAGCCGTGCGTTGTGGTGCCTTAGCCTTGTTTCACCTTGCCATAGCCTTGCTTGCTTTCCCTTGCCTTCCTTGCCTTCCGTTACTCTTTGCTTGCCTTCCGTGCATTGCCTAGCCTTGCGTTGTCGTGCCTTAGCCTTTTTTCACCTTGCCATAGCCTTGCTTGCGTTGCCTTGCGTTGCCTTGCCTTCCTTGCCTTCCGTTACTCTTTGCTTGCCTTCCGTGCATTGCCTAGCCTTGCGTTGTCGTGCCTTAGCCTTGCCTCGCCTGACCGTGCCTTGCCTTGCGTTACCCTTACCTTGCCTTGCCCTGCATTGCCTAGCCGTTCGTTGTCGTGCCTTAGCCTTGTTTGCCCTTGCCGTGCCGTTCCTTCCGTTACCCTTGCCTTGCTTTCCCTTGCCTTCCTTGCCTTCCGTTACTCTTTGCTTGCCTTCCGTGCATTGCCTAGCCTTGCGTTGTCGTGTCTTAGCCTTTTTTCACCTTGCCATATCCTTGCTTGCGTTGCCTTGCTTTGCCTTGCCTTCCTTGCCTTCCGTTACTCTTTGCTTGCCTTCCGTGCATTGCCTAGCCTTGCGTTGTCGTGCCTTAGCCTTGTTTCCCCTTGCCGTGCCGTGCCTGTTGTTACACTTGCCTTGCCATGCTTTGCCTTGCCTTCCTTTCCTTCCGTTACTCTTTCCTTGCCTAGCCGTGCACTGCCTATCCTTGCGTTGTCGTGCATTAGCCTTGCCTCGCCTGACCGTGCCTTGCCTTGCGTTACCCTTTCCTTGCCTTGCCGTGCATTGCCTAGCCGTGCGTTGTCGTGCATTAGCCTTGTCTTGCCTTACCGTGCCTTGCCTTGCGTTACCCTTTCCTTGCCTGGCCGTGCATTGCCTAGCCGTGCGTTGCCGTTCCTTAGCCTTGTTTCCCCTTGCCGTGCCTTGCCTTTTGTTACACTTGCCTTGCCTTGCTTTGCCTTGCCTTCCTTTCCTTCCGTTGCTCTTTCCTTGCCTAGCCGTGCACTGCCTATCCTTGCGTTGTCGTGCATTAGCCTTGCCTCGCCTGACCGTGCCTTGCCTTGCGTTACCATTTCCTTGCCTTGCCCTGCATTGCCTAGCCGTGCGTTACCGTGCCTTAGCCTTGTTTCCCCTTGCCGTGCCGTTCCTTCCGTTAACCTTGACTTGCCTTGCATTCCCTTGTCTTCCTTCCGTTCCGTTACTCTTTGCTTGCCTTCCGTGCATTGCCTAGCCTTGCGTTGTCGTGCCTTAGCCTTGCCTCGCCTGACCGTGCCTTGCCTTCCGTTACCCTTACCTTGCCTTGCCCTGCATTGCCTAGCCCTGTGTTGTCGTGCCTTAGCCTTGTTTCCCCTTACCGTGCCGTTCCTTTCTTTACCCTTGCCTTCCCCTGCTTTCCCTTGCATTCCTTGCCTTCCGTTACTCTTTGCTTGCCTTCCGTGCATTGCCTAGCCTTGCGTAGTCGTGCCTTAGCCTTGCCTCGCCTGACCGTGCCTTGCCTTGCGTTACCCTTTCCTTGCCTTGCAGTGCATTGCCTAGCCGTTCGTTGTCGTGCCTTAGCCTTGTTTGCCCTTGCCGTGCCGTTCCTTCCATTACCCTTGCCTTGCCTTTGCCTTGCCTTCCTTGCCTTCCGTTACTCTTTGCTTGCCTTCCGTGCATTGCCTAGCCTTGCGTTGTCGTGTCTTAGCCTTTTTTCACCTTGCCATAGCCTTGCTTGCGTTGCCTTGCTTTGCCTTGCCTTCCTTGCCTTCCGTTACTCTTTGCTTCCCTTCCGTGCATTGCCTAGCCTTGCGTGGTCGTGCCTTAGCCTTTTTTCCCCTTGCCATAGCCTTGCTTGCGTTGCCTTGCTTTGCCTTGCATTCCTTGCCTTCCGTTACTCTTTGCTTGCCTTCCGTGCATTGCCTAGCCTTGCGTTGTCGTGCATTAGCCTTGCCTTGCCTCACCGTGCCTTGCCTTGCGTTACCCTTTCCTTGCCTTGCCGTGCATTGCCTAGTCGTGCGTTGTCGTGCCTTAGTCTTGTTTCCCCTTCCGTGCCGTTCCTTCCGTTGCCTTTCCTTGCTTTCCCTTGCCTTCCTTACCTTCCGTTACTCTTTGCTTGCCTTCCGTGCATTGCCTAGCCTTGCGTTGTCGTGCCTTATCCTTGCCTCGCCTGACAGTGCCTTGCCTTGCGTTACCCTTTCCTTGCCTTGCCCTGCATTGCCTAGCCGTGCGTTGTCGTGCCTTAGCCTTGTTTCCCCTTGCCGTGCCGTTCCTTCCGTTACCCTTGCCTTCCCTTGCTTTCCCTTGCCTTCCTTGCGTTCCGTTACTCTTTGCTTGCTTTCCGTGCATTGCCTAGCCTTGCGTTTTCATGCCTTAGCCTTGCCTCGCCTGACCGTGCTTTCCCATGCGTTACCCTTTCCTTGCCTTGCCGTGCATTGCCTAGCCGTGCGTTGTCGTGCCTTAGCCTTGTTTCCCCTTGCCGTGCCGTTCCTTCAGTTACACTTGCCTTTCCCTGCTTTCCCTTGCCTTCCTTACGTTCCGTTACTCTATGCTTGCCTTCCGTGCATTGCCTAGCCTTGCGTTGTCGTGCCTTAGCGTTGCCTCGCCTGACCGTGCTTTCAAATACTTTACACTTTCCTTGCCTTGCCGTTCATTGCCTAGCGTTCGGTGTCGTGCCTTAGACTTGTTTCCCCTTGCCGTGCCGTTCCTTCCGTTACCCTGGCCTGTCCTTCCTTTTCCTTGCCTAGCTTACCTTCCGTTACTCTTTGCTTGCCTTCCCTGAATTTCCTAGCCTTGCGTTGTCGTGCCTTAGCCTTATCTCGCCTGACCTTCCCTTCCTTTGCTTTAATCTTTCCTTGCATTGTCGTGCATCGCCTAGCCTTGCGTTTTCGTGTATTAGCCTTGCCTAGCCTCACCGTGCCTTTCCTTGCGTTACCCTTTGCTTGCCTTGCCGTGCACTGCCTAGCCGTGCGTTGTCGTGCCTTAGCCTTGTTTCCCCTTGCCGTGCCGTTCCTTCCGTTACACTTGCCTTTCTTTGCTTTCCCTTGCCTTCCTTACCTTCCGTTACTCTTTGCTTGCCTTCCGTGCATTGCCTAGCCTTGCGTTGTCGTGCCTTAGCCTTGCCTCGCCTGAACGTGCTTTCCCATGCGTTACCCTTTCCTTGGCTTGCCGTGCATTGCCTAGCCGTGCGTTGTCGTGCCTTAGCCTTGTTTCCCCTTGCCGTGGCGTGCCTTTTGTTACACTTGCCTTGCCTGGCTTTGCCTTGCCTTCCTTTCCTTCCGTTACTCTTTCCTTGCCTTGCCGTGCATTGCCTAGCCTTGCATTGTCGTGCCTTATCCTTGCCTCACCTGACCGTGCCTTCCCCTGCGTTACCCTTGCCTTGCCTTGCCGTGCATTGCCTAGCGTGCGTTGTCGTGCCTTAGCCTTGTTTCCCCTTGCCGTGCCGTTCCTTCCGTTACACTTGCCTTTCCTTGCTTTCCCTTGCCTTCCTTACCTTCCGTTACTCTTTGCTTGCCTTCCGTGCAATGCCTAGCCTTGCGTTGTCGTGCCTTAGCCTTGCCTCGCCTGACCGTGGTTTCCCATGCGTAACCCTTTCCTTGCCTTGCCGTTCCTTGCCTAGCGTTCGGTGTCGTGCCTTAGACTTGTTTCCCCTTGCCGTGCCGTTCCTTCCGTTACCCTTGACTTTCCTTGCTTTTCCTTGCCTTGCTTACCTTCCGTTACTCTTTGCTTGCCTTCCCTGAATTGCCTAGCCTTGCGTTGTCGTGCCTTTGCCTTATCGCGCCTGACCTTGCCTTCCTTTGCTTTAAGCTTTCCTTGCCTTGCCGTGCATTGCCTAGCAGTGCGTTGTCGTGCCTTAGCCTTGTTTCCCCTTGCCGTGCCGTTCCTTCCGTTACACTTGCCTTTCCTTGCTTTCCCTTGCCTTCCTTGCGTTCCGTTACTCTTTGCTTGCTTTCCGTGCATTGCCTAGCCTTGCGTTGTCATGCCTTAGCCTTGCCTCGCCTGACCGTGCTTTCCTTGCCTTGCCGTGCATTGCCTAGCCGTGCGTTGTCGTGCCTTAGCCTTGTTTTGCCTTGCCGTGCCGTTCCTTCCGTTACCCTTGCCTTCCCTTGCTTTCCCTTGCCTTCCTTACCTTCCGTTACTCTTTGCTTGCCTTCCCTGAATTTCCTAGCCTTGCGTTGTCGTGCCTTAGCCTTATCTCGCCTGACCTTGCCTTCCTTTGCTTTAAGCTTTCCTTGCATTGTCGTGCATCGCCTAGCCTTGCGTTTTCGTGCATTAGCCTTGCCTAGCCTCACCGTGCCTTTCCTTGCGTTACTTTTTGCTTGCCTTGCCGTGCATTGCCTAGCCGTGCGTTGTCGTGCCTTAGCCTTGTTTCCCCTTGCCGTGCCGTTCCTGCCGTTACACTTGCCTTTCTTTGCTTTCCCTTTCCTTCCTTATCTTCCGTTACTCTTTGCTTGCCTTCCGTGCATTGCCTAGCCTTGGGTTGTCGTGCCTTAGCCTTGCCTCGCCTGACCGTGCTTTCCCATGCGTTACCCTGTCCTTGCCTTGCCGTGCATTGCCTAGCGTGCGTTGTCGTGCCTTAGCCTTGTTTCCCCTTGCCGTGCCGTTCCTTCCGTTACCCTTGCCTTTCCTTGCTTTCCCTTGCCTTCCTTACCTTCCGTTACTCTTTGCTTGCCTTCCGTGCATTGCCTAGCCTTGCGTTGTCGTGCCTTAGCCTTATCTCGCCTGACCGTGCCTTCCTTTGCTTTAAGCTTTCCTTGAATTGTCGTGCATTGCCTAGCCTTGCGTTGTCGTGCATTAACCTTGCCTAGCCTCACCGTGCCTTGCCTTGCGTTACCCTTTCCTTGCCTTGCCGTGCACTTCCTACCTGTGTGTTTTCGTGCCTTAGCCTTCTTACCCCTTGCCGTGCCCTTCCTTCCGTTACCCTTGCCTTCCCTTGCTTTACCTTTCCTTCCTTGCATTCCGTTACTCCTTCCTTGCTTTCCGTACATTGCCTAGCCTTGCGTTGGCTTTCCTTAGCCTTGCCTCGCCTGACCCTGCTTTCCCATGCGTTACCCTTTCTTTGCCTTGCCGTGCATTGCCTAGCCTGCGTTGCCGTGCCTTAGCCTTGTTTCCCCTTGCCGTGCCGTTCCTTTCGTTACACTTGCCCTTCTTTGCTTTCCCTTGCCTTCCTTACCTTCCGTTACTCTTTGCTTGCCTTCCGTGCATTGCCTAGCCTTGCGTTGTCGTGCCTTAGCCTTGCCTCGCCTGACCGTGCCTTCCCCTGCGTTACCCTTTCCTTGCCTTGCCGTGCATTGCCTAACCCTGCGTTGCCGTGCCTTAGCCTTGTTACCCCTTGCCGTGCCGTTCCTTCCGTTACCCTTGCCTTCCCTTGCTTTCCCTTGCCTTCCTTGCGTTCCGTTACTCTTTGCTTGCTTTCCGTGCATTGCCTAGCCTTGCGTTGTCATGCCTTAGCCTTGCATCGCCTGACCGTGCTTTCCCATGCGTTACCCTTTCCTTGCCTTGCCGTGCATTGCCTGGCCGTGCGTTGTCGTGCCTTAGCCTTGTTTCCCCTTGCCGTGCCGTTCCTTCCGTTACACTTGCCGTTCCTTCCTTTGCCTTGCCTTCCTTACATTCCGTTACTCTTTGCTTGCCTTCCGTGCATTGCCTAGCCTTGCGTTGTTGTGCCTTAGCCTTGCCTCGCCTGAAGGTGCTTTCCCATGCGTTACCCTTTCCTTGCCTTGCCGTGCATTGCCTAGCCTGCGTTGCCGTGCCTTAGCCTTGTTTCCCCTTGCCGTGCCGTTCCTTCCGTTACCCTGGCCTTAACTTCCTTTTCCTTGCAATGCATACCTTCCGTTACTCTTTGCTTGCCTTCCCTGAATTTCCTAGCCTTGCGTTGTCGTGCCTTAGCCTTATCTCGCCTGACCTTGCCTTCCTTTGCTTTAAGCTTTCCTTGCATTGTCGTGCATTGCCTAGCCTTGCGTTTTCGTGAATTAGCCTTGCCTAGCCTCACCGTGCCTTTCCTTGCGTTACCCTTTGCTTGCCTTGCCGTGCATTGCCTAGCCGTGCCTTGTCGTGCCTTAGCCTTGTTTCCCCTTGCCGTGCGGTTCCTTCCGTTACACTTGCCTTTCTTTGCTTTCCCTTTCCTTCCTTACCTTCCGTTTCTCTTTGCTTGCCTTCCGTGCATTGCCTAGCCTTGGGTTGTCGTGCCTTAGCCTTGCCTCGCCTGACCGTGCTTTCCCATGCGTTACCCTTTCCTTGCCTTGCCGTGCATTGCCTAGCCGTGCGTTGTCGTGCCTTAACCTTGCCTAGCCTCACCGTGCCTTGCCTTGCGTTACCCTTTCCTTGCCTTGCCGTGCATTTCCTAGACGTGTGTTGTCGTGCCTTAGCCTTGTTACCCCTTCCCGTGCCGTTCCTTCCGTTACCCTTGCCTTCCCTTGCTTTCCCTTTCCTTCCTTGCATTCCGTTACTCCTTGCTTGCTTTCCGTGCATTGCCTAGCCTTGCGTTGGCTTTCCTTAGCCTTGCCTCGCCTGACCGTGCTTTCCCATGCGTTACCCTTTCCTTGCCTTGCCGTGCATTGCCTAGCGTGCGTTGTCGTGCCTTATCCTTGTTTCCCCTTGCCGTGCCGTTCCTTCCGTTACCCTTGCCTTCCCTTGCTTTCCCTTTCCTTCCTTGCATTCCGTTACTCCTTGCTTGCTTTCCTTGCATTGCCTAGCCTTGCGTTGGCTTTCCTTAGCCTTGCCTCGCCTGACCGTGCTTTCCCATGCGTTACCCTTTCCTTGCCTTGCCGTGCATTGCCTAGCGTGCGTTGTCGTGCCTTAGCCTTGTTTCCCCTTGCCGTGCCGTTCCTTCCGTTACACTTGCCTTTCCTTGCTTTCCCTTGCCTTCCTTACCTTCCGTTACTCTTTCCTTGCCTTCCGTGCATTGCCTAGCCTTGCGTTGTCGTGCCTTAGCCTTATCTCGCCTGACCGTGCCTTCCTTTGCTTTAAGCTTTACTTGCATTGTCGTGCATTGCCTAGCCTTGCGTTGTCGTGCATTAGCCTTGCCTAGCCTCACCGTGCCTTGCCTTGCGTTACCCTTTCCTTGCCTTGCCGTGCATTTCCTAGCCGTGTGTTGTCGTGCCTTAGCCTTGTTTCCCCTTGCCGTTGCGTGCCTTTTGTTGCACTTGCCTTGCCTGGCTTTGCCTTGCCTTCCTTTCCTTCCGTTACTCTTTCCTTGCCTTGCCGTGCATTGCCTAGACCTGCGTTGTCGTGCCTTAGCCTTGTTACCCCTTGCCGTGCCGTTCCTTCCATTACCCTTGCCTTCCCTTGCTTTCCCTTGCCTTCCTTGCGTTCCGTTACTCTTTGCTTGCTTTCCGTGCATTGCCAAGCCTTGCGTTGTCATGGCCTAGGCTTGCCTCGCCTGACCGTTCTTTCCCATGCGTTACCCTTTCCTTGCCTTGCCGTGCATTGCCTAGCCCTGCGTTGCCTTGCCTTAGCCTTGTTTCCCCTTGCCGAGCCGTTCCTTCCGTTACCCTTGCCTTGCCTTGCTTTCCCTTGCCTTCCGTTACTCTTTGCTTGCCTTCCGTGCATTGCCTAGCCTTGCGTTGTCGTGCCTTAGCCTTGCCTCGCCTGACCGTGCCTTGCCTTGCGTTACCCTTTCCTTGCCTTGCCGTGCATTGCCTAGCCGTGCGTTGTCGTGCCTTAGCCTTGTTTGCCCTTGCCGTGCCGTTCCTTCCGTTACCCTTGCCTTGCTTTCCCTTGCCTTCCTTGCCTTCCGTTACTCTTTGCTTGCCTTCCGTGCATTGCCTAGCCTTGCGTTGTCGTGCCTTAGCCTTGCCTCGCCTGACAATGCCTTGCCTTGCGTTACCCTTTCCTTGCCTTTCCGTGCACTGCCAAGCCTTGCCTTGTCGTGCATTAGCCTTGCCTTGCCTGACCGTGCCTTGCCTTGCGTTACCCTTTCCTTGCCTTGCCGTGCATTGCCTAGCCGTGCGTTGTCGTGCCTTAGCCTTGTTTCCCCTTGCCGTGCCGTTCCTTCCGTTACCCTTGCCTTGCCTTGCTTTCCCTTGCCTTCCTTGCCTTCCGTTACTCTTTTCTTGCCTTCCGTGCATTGCCTAGCCGTGCGTTGTCGTGCATTAGCCTTGCCTTGCCTCACCGTGCCTTCCCTTGCGTTACCCTTTCCTTGCCTTGCCGTGCATTGCCTAGCCGTGCGTTGTCGTGCCTTAGACTTGCCTTCCTTGCCTTCCGTTACTCTTTGCTTGCCTTCCGTGCATTGCCTAGCCTTGCGTTGTCGTGCCTTAGCCTTGCCTTGCCTTGCTTTCCCTTGCCTTCCTTGCATTCCGTTACTCTTTTCTTGCCTTCCGTGCATTACCTAGCCTTGCGTTGTCGTGCCTTAGCCTTGCCTCGCCTAACCGTGCCTTGCCTTGCGTTACCCTTTCCTTGCCTTGCCGTGCATTGCCAAGCCGTGCGTTGTCGTGCATTAGCCTCGTTTTGCCTTACCGTGCCTTGCCTTGCGTTACCCTTTCCTTGCCTGGCCGTGCATTGCTTAGCCTTGCGTTGCCGTGCCTTAGCCTTGTTTCCCCTTGCCGTGCCGTGCCTTTTGTTACACTTGCCTTGCCTTGCTTTGCCTTGCCTTCCTTTCCTTCCGTTACTCTTTTCTTGCCTTCCCGTGCATTACCTAGCCTTGCGTTGTCGTGCCTTAGCCTTGCCTCGCCTGACCGTGCCTTGCCTTGCGTTACCCTTTCCTTGCCTTGCCGTGCCTTGCCTAGCCGTGCATTGTCGTGTCTTAGCCTTGTTTCCCCTTGTCGTGCCGTTCCTTCGGTTACCCTTTCCTTGCCTTGCTTTCCCTTGCCTTCCTTGCCTTCCGTTACTCTTTGCTTGCCTTCCGTGCATTACCTAGCCTTGCGTTGTCGTGCCTTAGCCTTGCCTCGCCTGACCGTGCCTTGCCTTGCGTTACCCTTTCCTTGCCTTGCCGTGCATTGCCTAGCCGTGCGTTGTCGTGCATTAGCCTTGCCTTGCCTCACCGTGCCTTGCCTTGCGTTACCCTTTCCTTGCCTTGCCGTGCATTGCCTAGCCGTGCTTTGCCGTGCCTTAGCCTTGTTTCCCCTTGCCGTGCCGTTCCTTCCGTTACCCTTGCCTTGCCTTGCTTTCCCTTGCCTTCCTTGCCTTCCGTTACTCTTTGCTTGCCTTTCGTGCATTGCCTAGCCTTGCGTTGTCGTGCCTTAGCCTTGCGTCGCCTGACCGTGCCTTGCCTTGCGTTACCCTTTCCTTGCCTTGCCGTGCATTGCCTAGCCGTGCGTTGTCGTGCATTAGCCTTGCCTTGCCTCACCGTGCCTTGCCTTGCGTTACCCTTTCCTTGCCTTGCCGTGCATTGCCTAGCCGTGCTTTGCCGTGCCTTAGCCTTGTTTCCCCTTGCCGTGCCGTTCCTTCCGTTACCCTTGCCTTGCCTTGCTTTCCCTTGCCTTCCTTGCGTTCCGTTATTCTTTGCTTGCCTTCCGTGCATTGCCTAGCCTTGCGTTGTCGTGCCTTAGCCTTGCCTCGCCTGACCGTGCCTTGCCTTGCGTTACCCTTACCTTGCCTTGCCCTGCATTGCCTAGCCGTTCGTTGTCGTGCCTTAGCCTTGTTTGCCCTTGCCGTGCCGTTCCTTCCGTTACCCTTGCCTTGCTTTCCCTTGCCTTCCTTGCCTTCCGTTACCCTTTGCTTGCCTTCCGTGCATTGCCTAGCCTTGCGTTGTCGTGTCTTAGCCTTTTTTCACCTTGCCATAGCCTTGCTTGCGTTGCCTTGCTTTGCCTTGCCTTCCTTGCCTTCCGTTACTCTTTCCTTGCCTTGCCGTGCATTGCCTAGCCGTGCGTTGTCGTGCCTTAGCCTTGTTTCCCCTTCCCGTGCCGTGCCTTTTGTTACACTTGCCTTGCCATGCTTTTCCTTGCCTTCCTTTCCTTCCATTACTCTTTCCTTGCCTAGCCGTGCACTGCCTATCCTTGCGTTGTCGTGCATTAGCCTTGCCTCCCCAAACCGTGCCTTGCCTTGCGTTACCCTTTCCTTGCCTGGCCGTGCATTGCCTAGCCGTGCGTTGTCGTGCATTAGCCTTGTCTTGCCTTACCGTGCCTTGCCTTGCGTTACCCTTTCCTTGCCTGGCCGTGCATTGCCTAGCCGTGCGTTGCCGTTCCTTAGCCTTGTTTCCCCTTGCCGTGCCTTGCCTTTTGTTACACTTGCCTTGCCTTGCTTTGCCTTGCCTTCCTTTCCTTCCGTTGCTCTTTCCTTGCCTAGCCGTGCACTGCCTATCCTTGCGTTGTCGTGCATTAGCCTTGCCTCCCCAAACCGTGCCTTGCCTTACGTTACCATTTCCTTGCCTTGCCCTGCATTGCCTAGCCGTGCGTTACCGTGCCTTAGCCTTGTTTCCCCTTGCCGTGCCGTTCCTTCCGTTAACCTTGACTTGCCTTGCATTCCCTTGTCTTCCTTGCGTTCCGTTACTCTTTGCTTGCCTTCCGTGCATTGCCTAGCCTTGCGTTGTCGTGCCTTAGCCTTGCCTCGCCTGACCGTGCCTTGCCTTCCGTTACCCTTACCTTGCCTTGCCCTGCATTGCCTAGCCCTGTGTTGTCGTGCCTTAGCCTTGTTTCCCCTTACCGTGCCGTTCCTTTCTTTACCCTTGCCTTCCCCTGCTTTCCCTTGCATTCCTTGCCTTCCGTTACTCTTTGCTTGCCTTCCGTGCATTGCCTAGCCTTGCGTTGGCTTTCCTTAGCCTTGCCTCGCCTGACCCTGCTTTCCCATGCGTTACCCTTTCCTTGCCTTGCCGTGCATTGCCTAGCCTGCGTTGCCGTGCCTTAGCCTTGTTTCCCCTTGCCGTGCCGTTCCTTCCGTTACACTTGCCTTTCTTTGCTTTCCCTTGCCTTCCTTACCTTCCGTTACTCTTTCCTTGCCTTGCCGTGCATTGCCTAGCCTTGCATTGTCGTGCCTTATCCTTGCCTCACCTGACCGTGCCTTCCCCTGCGTTACCCTTTCCTTGCCTTGCCGTGCATTGCCTGGCCGTGCGTTGTCGTGCCTTAGCCTTGTTTCCCCTTGCCGTGCCGTTCCTTCCGTTACACTTGCCTTTCCTTCCTTTCCCTTGCCTTCCTTACCTTCCGTTACTCTTTGCTTGCCTTCCGTGCATTGCCTCGCCTTGCGTTGTCGTGCCTTAGCCTTGCCTCGCCTGACCGTGCTTTCCCATGCGTTACCCTTTCCTTGCCTTGCCGTGCATTGCCTAGCCTGCGTTGCCGTGCCTTAGCCTTGTTTCCCCTTGCCGTGCCGTTCCTTCCGTTACCCTGGCCTTTCCTTCCTTTTCCTTGCAATACTTACCTTCCGTTACTCTTTGCTTGCCTTCCCTGAATTTCCTAGCCTTGCGTTGTCGTGCCTTAGCCTTATCTCGCCTGACCTTGCCTTCCTTTGCTTTAAGCTTTCCTTCCATTGTCGTGCATTGCCTAGCCTTGCGTTTTCGTGCATTAGCCTTGCCTAGCCTCACCGTGCCTTTCCTTGCGTTACCCTTTGCTTGCCTTGCCGTGCATTGCCTAGCCGTGCGTTGTCGTGCCTTAGCCTTGTTTCCCCTTGCCGTGCCGTTCCTTCCGTTACACTTGCCTTTCTTTGCTTTCCCTTTCCTTCCTTACCTTCCGTTTCTCTTTGCTTGCCTTCCGCGCATTGCCTAGCCTTGGGTTGTCGTGCCTTAGTCTTGCCTCGCCTGACCGTGCTTTCCCATGCGTTGTCGTGCCTTAACCTTGCCTAGCCTCACCGTGCCTTGCCTTGCGTTACCCTTTCCTTGCCTTGCCGTGCATTTCCTAGCCGTGTGTTGTCGTGCCTTAGCCTTGTTTCCCCTTGCCGTGCCGTTCCTTCCGTCACCCTTGCCTTGCCTTGCTTTCCCTTGCCTTCCTTGCATTCCGTTACTCCTTGCTTGCTTTCCGTGCATTGCCTAGCCTTGCGTTGGCTTTCCTTAGCCTTGCCTCGCCTGACCGTGCTTTCCCATGCGTTACCCTTTCCTTGCCTTGTCGTGCATTGCCTAGCGTGCGTTGTCGTGCCTTAGCCTTGTTTCCCCTTGCCGTGCCGTTCCTTCCGTTACCCTTGCCTTCCCTTGCTTTCCCTTTCCTTCCTTGCATTCCGTTACTCCTTGCTTGCTTTCCTTGCATTGCCTAGCCTTGCGTTGGCTTTCCTTAGCCTTGCCTCGCCTGACCGTGCTTTCCCATGCGTTACCCTTTCCTTGCCTTGCCGTGCATTGCCTAGCGTGCGTTGTCGTGCCTTAGCCTTGTTTCCCCTTGCCGTGCCGTTCCTTCCGTTACACTTGCCTTTCTTTGCTTTCCCTTGCCTTCCTTACCTTCCGTTACTCTTTGCTTGCCTTCCGTGCATTGCCTAGCCTTGCGTTGTCGTGCCTTAGCCTTATCTCGCCTGACCGTGCCTTCCTTTGCTTTCAGCTTTACTTGCATTGTCGTGCATTGCCTAGCCTTGCGTTGTCGTGCATTAGCCTTGCCTAGCCGCACCGTGCCTTGCCTTGCGTTACCCTTTCCTTGCCGTGCCGTGCATTTCCTAGCCGTGTGTTGTCGTGCCTTAGCCTTGTTTCCCCTTGCCGTTGCGTGCCTTTTGTTACACTTGCCTTGCCTGGCTTTGCCTTGCCTTCCTTTCCTTCCGTTACTCTTTCCTTGCCTTGCCGTGCACTGCCAAGCCTTGCCTTGTCGGGTATTAGCCTTGCCTTGCCTGACCGTGCCTTGCCTGGTGTTACCCTTTCCTTCCTTGCCGTGCATTGCCTAGCCGTGCGTTGTCGTGCCTTAGCCTTGTTTCCCCTTGCCGTGCCGTTCCTTCCGTCACCCTTGCCTTGCCTTGCTTTCCCTTGCCTTCCTTGGTTTCCGTTACTCTTTGCTTGCCTTCCGTGCATTGCCTAGCCTTGCGTTGTCGTGCCTTAGCCTTTTTTCACCTTGCCATAGCCCTGCTTGCGTTGCCTTGCTTTGCCTCGCCTTCCTTGCCTTCCGTTACTCTTTGCTTGCCTTCCGTGCATTGCCTAGCCTAGCGTTGTCGTGCCTTAGCCTTGCCTCGCCTAACCGTGCCTTGCCTTGCGTTACCCTTTCCTTGCCTTGCCGTGCATTGCCAAGCCCTGCGTTGTCGTGCATTAGCCTCGCCTTGCCTCACCGTGCCTTGCCTTGCGTTACCCTTTCCTTGCCTGGCCGTGCATTACTTAGCCTTGCGTTGCCGTGCCTTAGCCTTGTTTCCCCTTGCCGTGCCGTGCCTTTGTTACACTTGCCTTGCCTTGCTTTGCCTTGCCTTACTTTCCTTCCGTTACTCTTTCCTTGCCTAGCCGTGCACTGCGTAGCCTTGCGTTGTCGTGCATTACCCTTGCCTCGCCTGACCGTGCCTTGCCTTGCGTTACCCTTTCCTTGCCTTGCCGTGCATTGCCTAGCCCTGCGTTGTCGTGCCTTAGCCTTGTTTCCCCTTACCGTGCCGTTCCTTCCGTTACCCTTGCCTTCCCCTGCTTTCCCTTGCCTTCCTTGCCTTCCGTTACTCTTTGCTTGCCTTCCGTGCATTGCCTAGCCTTGCGCTGTCGTGCATTAGCCTTGCCTTGCCTCAGAGTGCCTTGCCTTGCGTTACCTTTTCCTTGGCTGGCCGTGCATTGTCTAGCCGTGCGTTGTGGTGCCTTAGCCTTGTTTCACCTTGCCATAGCCTTGCTTGCTTTGCCTTGCTTTGCCTTGCATTCCTTGCCTTCCGTTACTCTTCGCTTGCCTTGCGTTGTCGTGCCTTAGCTTTGCCTCGCCTGACCGTGCCTTGCCTTGCGTTACCCTTTCCTTGCCTTGCCGTGCATTGCCTAGCCGTGCGTTGTCGTGCATCAGCCTTGCCTTACCTCACCGTGCCTTGCCTTGCGTTACCCTTTCTTTGCCTTGCCGTGCATTGCCTAGCCGTGCGTTGCCGTGCCTTAGCCTTGTTTCCCCTTGACGTGCCTTTCCTTCCGTTACCCTTGCCTTGCCTTGCTTTCCCTTGCCTTCCTTGCCTTGCGTTACCCTTTGCTTGCCTTCCGTGCATTGCCTAGCCTTGCGTTGTCGTGCATTAGCCTTGCCTCCCCAAACCGTGCCTTGCCTTGCGTTACCCTTTCCTTGCCTTGCCCTGCATTGCCTAGCCCTGTGTTGTCGTGCCTTAGCCTTGTTTCCCCTTACCGTGCCGTTCCTTTCGTTACCCTTGCCTTCCCCTGCTTTCCTTTGCATTCCTTGCCTTCCGTTACTCTTTGCTTGCCTTCCGTGCATTGCTTAGCCTTGCGTTGCCGTGCCTTAGCCTTGTTTCCCCTTGCCGTGCCGTGCCTTTGTTACACTTGCCTTGCCTTGCTTTGCCTTGCCTTACTTTCCTTCCGTTACTCTTTCCTTGCCTAGCCGTGCACTGCGTAGCCTTGCGTTGTCGTGCATTACCCTTGCCTCGCCTGACCGTGCCTTGCCTTGCGTTACCCTTTCCTTGCCTTGCCGTGCATTGCCTAGCCCTGAGTTGTCGTGCCTTAGCCTTGTTTCCCCTTACCGTGCCGTTCCTTCCGTTACCCTTGCCTTCCCCTGCTTTCCCTTGCCTTCCTTGCCTTCCGTTACTCTTTGCTTGCCTTCCGTGCATTGCCTAGCCTTGCGCTGTCGTGCATTATCCTAGCCTTGCCTCAGAGTGCCTTGCCTTGCGTTACCTTTTCCTTGGCTGGCCGTGCATTGTCTAGCCGTGCGTTGTGGTGCCTTAGCCTTGCTTCACCTTGCCATAGTCTTGCTTGCTTTGCCTTGCTTTGCCTTGCATTCCTTGCCTTCCGTTACTCTTTGCTTGCCTTCCGTGCATTGCCTAGCCTTGCGTTGTCGTGCCTTAGCCTTGCCTCGCCTGACAGTGCCTTGCCTTGCGTTACCCTTTCCTTGCCTAGCCGTGCATTGCTTAGTCTTGCGTTGCCGTGCCTTAGCCTTTTTTCCCCTTGCCGTGCCGTGCCTTTTGTTACACTAGCGTGCCTTGCTTTGCCTTGCCTTCCTTTCCTTCCATTACTCTTTCCTTGCCTAGCCGTGCACTGCGTAGCCTTGGGTTTTCGTGCATTACCCTTGCATCGCCTGAACGTGCCTTGCCTTGCGTTACCCTTTCTTTGCCTTGCCGTGCATTGCCTAGCCCTTCGTTACCGTACCTTAGCCTTGTTTCCCCGTGCCGAGCCGTTCCTTCCGTTACCCTTCCCTTCCCCTGCTTTCCCTTGGCTTCCTTGCCTTCCGTTACTCTTCGCTTGCCTTGCGTTGTCGTGCCTTAGCTTTGCCTCGCCTGACCGTGCCTTGCCTTGCGTTACCCTTTCCTTGCCTTGCCGTGCATTGCCTAGCCGTGCGTTGTCGTGCATCAGCCTTGCCTTGCCTCACCGTGCCTTGCCTTGCGTTACCCTTTCTTTGCCTTGCCGTGCATTGCCTAGCCGTGCGTTGCCGTGCCTTAGCCTTGTTTCCCCTTGACGTGCCGTTCCTTCCGTTACCCTTGCCTTGCCTTGCTTTCCCTTGCCTTCCTTGCCTTGCGTTACTCTTTGCATGCCTTCCGTGCATTGCCTAGCCTTGCGTTGTCGTGTATTAGCCTTGCCTCCCCAAACCGTGCCTTGCCTTGCGTTACCCTTTCCTTGCCTTGCCCTGCATTGCCTAGCCCTGTGTTGTCGTGCCTTAGCCTTGTTTCCCCTTACCGTGCCGTTCCTTTCGTTACCCTTGCCTTCCCCTGCTTTCCTTTGCATTCCTTGCCTTCCGTTACTCTTTGCTTGCCTTCCGTGCATTGCCTAGCCTTGCGTTGTCGTGCCTTAGCCTTGTTTCCCCTTGCCGTGCCGTGCCTGTTGTTACACTTGCCTTGCCATGCTTTTCCTTGCCTTCCTTTCCTTCCATTACTCTTTCCTTGCCTAGCCGTGCACGGCCTAGCCTTGCGATGTCGTGCATTAGCTTTGCCTCGCCTGACAGTGCCTTGCCTTGCGTTACCCTTTCCTTGCCTTGCCGTGCATTGCCTAACCCTGCGTTGCCTTGCCTTAGCCTTGTTTCCCCTTGCCGAGCCGTTGCTTCCGTTACCCTTCCCTTGCCTTGGTTGCCCTTGCCTTCCTTGCCTTCCGTTACTCTTTGCTTGCCTTCCGTGCAATGCCTAGCCTTGCGTTGTCGTGCATTAGCCTTGCCTCGCCTGACCGTGCCTTGCCTTGCGTTACCCTTTCCTTGCCTTGCCGTGCATTGCCTAGCCGTGCGTTGTCGTGCATTAGCCTTGTCTTGCCTTACCGTGCCTTGCTTGCGTTACCCTTTCCTTGCCTGGCCGTGCATTGCCTAGCCGTGCGTTGCCGTTCCTTAGCCTTGTTTCCCCTTGCCGTGCCTTGCCTTTTGTTACACTTGCCTTGCCTTGCCTTGCTTTGCCTTGCCTTCCTTTCCTTCCGTTACTCTTTCCTTGCCTAGCCGTGCACTGCCTATCCTTGCGTTGTCGTGCATTAGCCTTGCCTCCCCAAACCGTGCCTTGCCTTGCGTTACCATTTCCTTGACTTGCCCTGAATTGCCTAGCCGTGCGTTACCGTGCCTTAGCCTTGTTTCCCCTTGCCGTGCCGTTCCTTCCGTTAACCTTGCCTTGCCTTGCATTCACTTGCCTTCCTTGCGTTCCGTTACTCTTTGCTTGCCTTCCGTGCATTGCCTAGCCTTGCGTTGTCGTGCATTAGCGTTGCCTCGCCTGACCGTGCCTTGCCTTGCGTTACCCTTACCTTGCCTTGCCCTGCATTGCCTAGCCCTGTGTTTTCGTGCCTTAGCCTTGTTTCCCCTTACCGTGCCGTTCCTTTCGTTACCCTTACCTTCCCCTGCTTTCCCTTGCATTCCTTGCCTTCCGTTACTCTTTGCTTGCCTTCCGTGCATTGCCTAGCCCTGCGTAGTCGTGCCTTAGCCTTGCCTCGCCTGACCGTGCCTTGCCTTGCGTTACCCTTTCCTTGCCTTGCAGTGCATTGCCTAGCCGGTCTTTGTCGTGCCTTAGCCTTGTTTGCCCTTGCCGTGCCGTTCCTTCCGTTACCCTTGCCTTGCTTTCCCTTGCCTTCCTTGCCTTCCGTTACTCTTTGCTTGCCTTCCGTGCATTGCCTAGCCTTGCGTTGTCGTGTCTTAGCCTTTTTTCACCTTGCCATAGCCTTGCTTGCGTTGCCTTGCTTTGCCTTGCCTTCCTTGCCTTCCGTTACTCTTTGCTTACCTTCCGTGCATTGCCTAGCCTTGCGTGGTCGTGCCTTAGCCTTTTTTCACCTTGCCATAGCCTTGCTTGCGTTGCGTTGCTTTGCCTTGCATTCCTTGCCTTCCGTTACTCTTTGCTTGCCTTCCGTGCATTGCCTAGCCTTGGGTTGTCGTGCATTAGCCTTGCCTCCCCAAACCGTGCCTTGCCTTGCGTTACCCTTTCCTTGCCTTGCCCTGCATTGCCTAGCCCTGTGTTGTCGTGCCTTAGCCTTGTTTCCCCTTGCCGTGCCGTTCCTTCCGTTACCCTTGCCTTGCCTTGCTTTCCCTTGCTTTCCTTGCCTTCCGTTACTCTTTGCTTGCCTTCCGTGCATTGCCTAGCCTTGCGTTGCCGTGCCTTAGCCTTGCCTCGCCTGACAGTGCCTTGCCTTGCGTTACCCTTTCCTTGCCTTGCCGTGCACTGCCAAGCCGTGCGTTGTGGTGCCTTAGCCTTGTTTTACCTTGCCATAGCCTTGCTTGCTTTGCCTTGCCTTCCTTGCCTTCCGTTACTCTTTGCTTGCCTTCAGTGCATTGCCTAGCCTAGCGTTGTCGTGCCTTAGCCTTGCCTCGCCTGACCGTGCCTTGCATTGCGTTACCCTTTCCTTGCCTTGCCGTGCATTGCCAAGCCGTGCGTTGTCGTGCATTAGCCTCGCCTTGCCTTACAGTGCCTTGCCTTGCGTTACCCTTTCCTTGCCTGGCCGTGCATTGCTTAGCCTTGCGTTGCCGTACCTTAGCCTTGTTTCCCCTTGCCGTGCCGTGCCTTTTGTTACACTTGCCTTGCCTTGCTTTGCCTTGCCTTCCTTTCCTTCCGTTACTCTTTCCTTGCCTAGCCGTGCACTGCGTAGCCTTGCGTTGTCGTGCATTACCCTTGCCTCGCCTGACCGTGCCTTGCCTTGCGTTACCCTTTCCTTGCCTTGCCGTGCATTGCCTAGCCTGCGTTGCCGTGCCTTAGCCTTGTTTCCCCTTGCCGTGCCGTTCCTTCCGTTACCCTGGCCTTTCCTTCCTTTTCCTTGCAATGCTTACCTTCCGTTACTCTTTGCTTGCCTTCCCTGAATTTCCTAGCCTTGCGTTGTCGTGCCTTAGCCTTATCTCGCCTGACCTTGCCTTCCTTTGCTTTAAGCTTTCCTTCCATTGTCGTGCATTGCCTAGCCTTGCGTTTTCGTGCATTAGCCTTGCCTAGCCTCACCGTGCCTTTCCTTGCGTTACCCTTTCCTTGCCTTGCCGTGCATTGCCTAGCCGTGCCTTGTCGTGCATTAGCCTTGTTTCCCCTTGCTGTGCCGTTCCTTCCGTTACCCTTGCCTTGCCTTGCTTTCCCTTTCCTTCCTTACCTTCCGTTACTCTTTGCTTGCCTTCCGTGCATTGCCTAGCCTTGCGTTGTCGTGCCTTAGCCTTGCCTCGCCTGACCGTGCTTTCCCATGCGTTACCCTTTCCTTGCCTTGCCGTGCATTGCCTAGCGTGCGTTGTCGTGCCTTAACCTTGCCTAGCCTCACCGTGCCTTGCCTTGCGTTACCCTTTCCTTGCCTTGCCGTGCATTTCCTAGCCGTGTGTTGTCGTGCCTTAGCCTTGTTTCCCCTTGCCGTGCCGTTCCTTCCGTCACCCTTGCCTTGCCTTGCTTTCCCTTGCCTTCCTTGCATTCCGTTACTCCTTGCTTGCTTTCCGTGCATTGCCTAGCCTTGCGTTGGCTTTCCTTAGCCTTGCCTCGCCTGACCGTGCTTTCCCATGCGTTACCCTTTCCTTGCCTTGTCGTGCATTGCCTAGCGTGCGTTGTCGTGCCTTAGCCTTGTTTCCCCTTGCCGTGCCGTTCCTTCCGTTACCCTTGCCTTCCCTTGCTTTCCCTTTCCTTCCTTGCATTCCGTTACTCCTTGCTTGCTTTCCTTGCATTGCCTAGCCTTGCGTTGGCTTTCCTTAGCCTTGCCTCGCCTGACCGTGCTTTCCCATGCGTTACCCTTTCCTTGCCTTGCCGTGCATTGCCTAGCGTGCGTTGTCGTGCCTTAGCCTTGTTTCCCCTTGCCGTGCCGTTCCTTCCGTTACACTTGCCTTTCTTTGCTTTCCCTTGCCTTCCTTACCTTCCGTTACTCTTTGCTTGCCTTCCGTGCATTGCCTAGCCTTGCGTTGTCGTGCCTTAGCCTTATCTCGCCTGACCGTGCCTTCCTTTGCTTTCAGCTTTACTTGCATTGTCGTGCATTGCCTAGCCTTGCGTTGTCGTGCATTAGCCTTGCCTAGCCGCACCGTGCCTTGCCTTGCGTTACCCTTTCCTTGCCGTGCCGTGCATTTCCTAGCCGTGTGTTGTCGTGCCTTAGCCTTGTTTCCCCTTGCCGTTGCGTGCCTTTTGTTACACTTGCCTTGCCTGGCTTTGCCTTGCCTTCCTTTCCTTCCGTTACTCTTTCCTTGCCTTGCCGTGCACTGCCAAGCCTTGCCTTGTCGGGTATTAGCCTTGCCTTGCCTGACCGTGCCTTGCCTGGTGTTACCCTTTCCTTCCTTGCCGTGCATTGCCTAGCCGTGCGTTGTCGTGCCTTAGCCTTGTTAACACTTGCCGTGCCGTACCTTCCGTCACCCTTGCCTTGCCTTGCTTTCCCTTGCCTTCCGTTACAGTTTGATTGCCTTGCCGTGCAGTGCCGAACCTTGTGTTGTCGTGCCTTAGCGTTGTTTCACCTTGCCATATCCTTCGTTGCGTTGCCTTGCTTTGCCTTGCCTTCCTTGCCTTCCGTTTCTCTTTGCTTGCCTTCCGTGCATTGCCTAGCCTAGCGTTGTCGTGCCTTAGCCTTGCCTCGCCTAACCGTGCCTTGCCTTGCGTTACCCTTTCCTTGCCTTGCCGTGCATTGCCAAGCCCTGCGTTGTCGTGCATTAGCCTCGCCTTGCCTCACCGTGCCTTGCCTTGCGTTACCCTTTCCTTGCCTGGCCGTGCATTGCCTAGCCGTGCGTTGCCGTGCCTTAGCCTTGTTTCCCCTTGCCGTGCCGTGCCTTTGTTACACTTGCCTTGCCTTGCTTTGCCTTGCCTTACTTTCCTTCCGTTACTCTTTCCTTGCCTAGCCGTGCACTGCGTAGCCTTGCGTTGTCGTGCATTACCCTTGCCTCGCCTGACCGTGCCTTGCCTTGCGTTACCCTTTCCTTGCCTTGCCGTGCATTGCCTAGCCCTGCGTTGTCGTGCCTTAGCCTTGTTTCCCCTTACCGTGCCGTTCCTTCCGTTACCCTTGCCTTCCCCTGCTTTCCCTTGCCTTCCTTGCCTTCCGTTACTCTTTGCTTGCCTTCCGTGCATTGCCTAGCCTTGCGCTGTCGTGCATTAGCCTTGCCTTGCCTCAGAGTGCCTTGCCTTGCGTTACCTTTTCCTTGGCTGGCCGTGCATTGTCTAGCCGTGCGTTGTGGTGCCTTAGCCTTGTTTCACCTTGCCATAGCCTTGCTTGCTTTGCCTTGCTTTGCCTTGCATTCCTTGCCTTCCGTTACTCTTCGCTTGCCTTGCGTTGTCGTGCCTTAGCTTTGCCTCGCCTGACCGTGCCTTGCCTTGCGTTACCCTTTCCTTGCCTTGCCGTGCATTGCCTAGCCGTGCGTTGTCGTGCATCAGCCTTGCCTTACCTCACCGTGCCTTGCCTTGCGTTACCCTTTCCTTGCCTTGCCGTGCATTGCCTAGCCGTGCGTTGTCGTGCCTTAGCCTTGTTTCCCCTTGCCGTGCCTTTCCTTCCGTTACCCTTGCCTTGCCTTGCTTTCCCTTGCCTTGCCTTGCGTTACCCTTTCCTTGCCTTGCCGTGCATTGCCTAGCCCTGCGTTGTCGTGCATTAGCCTTGCCTCCCCAAACCGTGCCTTGCCTTGCGTTACCCTTTCCTTGCCTTGCCCTGCATTGCCTAGCCCTGTGTTGTCGTGCCTTAGCCTTGTTTCCCCTTACCGTGCCGTTCCTTTCGTTACCCTTGCCTTCCCCTGCTTTCCTTTGCATTCCTTGCCTTCCGTTACTCTTTGCTTGCCTTCCGTGCATTGCTTAGCCTTGCGTTGCCGTGCCTTAGCCTTGTTTCCCCTTGCCGTGCCGTGCCTTTGTTACACTTGCCTTGCCTTGCTTTGCCTTGCCTTACTTTCCTTCCGTTACTCTTTCCTTGCCTAGCCGTGCACTGCGTAGCCTTGCGTTGTCGTGCATTACCCTTGCCTCGCCTGACCGTGCCTTGCCTTGCGTTACCCTTTCCTTGCCTTGCCCTGCATTGCCTAGCCCTGAGTTGTCGTGCCTTAGCCTTGTTTCCCCTTACCGTGCCGTTCCTTCCGTTACCCTTGCCTTCCCCTGCTTTCCCTTGCCTTCCTTGCCTTCCGTTACTCTTTGCTTGCCTTCCGTGCATTGCCTAGCCTTGCGCTGTCGTGCATTATCCTAGCCTTGCCTCAGAGTGCCTTGCCTTGCGTTACCTTTTCCTTGGCTGGCCGTGCATTGTCTAGCCGTGCGTTGTGGTGCCTTAGCCTTGCTTCACCTTGCCATAGTCTTGCTTGCTTTGCCTTGCTTTGCCTTGCATTCCTTGCCTTCCGTTACTCTTTGCTTGCCTTCCGTGCATTGCCTAGCCTTGCGTTGTCGTGCCTTAGCCTTGCCTCGCCTGACAGTGCCTTGCCTTGCGTTACCCTTTCCTTGCCTAGCCGTGCATTGCTTAGTCTTGCGTTGCCGTGCCTTAGCCTTTTTTTCCCCTTGCCGTGCCGTGCCTTTTGTTACACTAGCGTGCCTTGCTTTGCCTTGCCTTCCTTTCCTTCCATTACTCTTTCCTTGCCTAGCCGTGCACTGCGTAGCCTTGGGTTTTCGTGCATTACCCTTGCATCGCCTGAACGTGCCTTGCCTTGCGTTACCCTTTCTTTGCCTTGCCGTGCATTGCCTAGCCCTTCGTTACCGTACCTTAGCCTTGTTTCCCCGTGCCGAGCCGTTCCTTCCGTTACCCTTCCCTTCCCCTGCTTTCCCTTGGCTTCCTTGCCTTCCGTTACTCTTCGCTTGCCTTGCGTTGTCGTGCCTTAGCTTTGCCTCGCCTGACCGTGCCTTGCCTTGCGTTACCCTTTCCTTGCCTTGCCGTGCATTGCCTAGCCGTGCGTTGTCGTGCATCAGCCTTGCCTTACCTCACCGTGCCTTGCCTTGCGTTACCCTTTCTTTGCCTTGCCGTGCATTGCCTAGCCGTGCGTTGCCGTGCCTTAGCCTTGTTTCCCCTTGACGTGCCGTTCCTTCCGTTACCCTTGCCTTGCCTTGCTTTCCCTTGCCTTCCTTGCCTTGCGTTACTCTTTGCATGCCTTCCGTGCATTGCCTAGCCTTGCGTTGTCGTGTATTAGCCTTGCCTCCCCAAACCGTGCCTTGCCTTGCGTTACCCTTTCCTTGCCTTGCCCTGCATTGCCTAGCCCTGTGTTGTCGTGCCTTAGCCTTGTTTCCCCTTACCGTGCCGTTCCTTTCGTTACCCTTGCCTTCCCCTGCTTTCCTTTGCATTCCTTGCCTTCCGTTACTCTTTGCTTGCCTTCCGTGCATTGCCTAGCCTTGCGTTGTCGTGCCTTAGCCTTGTTTCCCCTTGCCGTGCCGTGCCTGTTGTTACACTTGCCTTGCCATGCTTTTCCTTGCCTTCCTTTCCTTCCATTACTCTTTCCTTGCCTAGCCGTGCACGGCCTAGCCTTGCGATGTCGTGCATTAGCTTTGCCTCGCCTGACAGTGCCTTGCCTTGCGTTACCCTTTCCTTGCCTTGCCGTGCATTGCCTAACCCTGCGTTGCCTTGCCTTAGCCTTGTTTCCCCTTGCCGAGCCGTTGCTTCCGTTACCCTTCCCTTGCCTTGGTTGCCCTTGCCTTCCTTGCCTTCCGTTACTCTTTGCTTGCCTTCCGTGCAATGCCTAGCCTTGCGTTGTCGTGCATTAGCCTTGCCTCGCCTGACCGTGCCTTGCCTTGCGTTACCCTTTCCTTGCCTTGCCGTGCATTGCCTAGCCGTGCGTTGTCGTGCATTAGCCTTGTCTTGCCTTACCGTGCCTTGCTTGCGTTACCCTTTCCTTGCCTGGCCGTGCATTGCCTAGCCGTGCGTTGCCGTTCCTTAGCCTTGTTTCCCCTTGCCGTGCCTTGCCTTTTGTTACACTTGCCTTGCCTTGCCTTGCTTTGCCTTGCCTTCCTTTCCTTCCGTTACTCTTTCCTTGCCTAGCCGTGCACTGCCTATCCTTGCGTTGTCGTGCATTAGCCTTGCCTCCCCAAACCGTGCCTTGCCTTGCGTTACCATTTCCTTGACTTGCCCTGAATTGCCTAGCCGTGCGTTACCGTGCCTTAGCCTTGTTTCCCCTTGCCGTGCCGTTCCTTCCGTTAACCTTGCCTTGCCTTGCATTCACTTGCCTTCCTTGCGTTCCGTTACTCTTTGCTTGCCTTCCGTGCATTGCCTAGCCTTGCGTTGTCGTGCATTAGCGTTGCCTCGCCTGACCGTGCCTTGCCTTGCGTTACCCTTACCTTGCCTTGCCCTGCATTGCCTAGCCCTGTGTTTTCGTGCCTTAGCCTTGTTTCCCCTTACCGTGCCGTTCCTTTCGTTACCCTTACCTTCCCCTGCTTTCCCTTGCATTCCTTGCCTTCCGTTACTCTTTGCTTGCCTTCCGTGCATTGCCTAGCCCTGCGTAGTCGTGCCTTAGCCTTGCCTCGCCTGACCGTGCCTTGCCTTGCGTTACCCTTTCCTTGCCTTGCAGTGCATTGCCTAGCCGGTCTTTGTCGTGCCTTAGCCTTGTTTGCCCTTGCCGTGCCGTTCCTTCCGTTACCCTTGCCTTGCTTTCCCTTGCCTTCCTTGCCTTCCGTTACTCTTTGCTTGCCTTCCGTGCATTGCCTAGCCTTGCGTTGTCGTGTCTTAGCCTTTTTTCACCTTGCCATAGCCTTGCTTGCGTTGCCTTGCTTTGCCTTGCCTTCCTTGCCTTCCGTTACTCTTTGCTTACCTTCCGTGCATTGCCTAGCCTTGCGTGGTCGTGCCTTAGCCTTTTTTCACCTTGCCATAGCCTTGCTTGCGTTGCGTTGCTTTGCCTTGCATTCCTTGCCTTCCGTTACTCTTTGCTTGCCTTCCGTGCATTGCCTAGCCTTGGGTTGTCGTGCATTAGCCTTGCCTCCCCAAACCGTGCCTTGCCTTGCGTTACCCTTTCCTTGCCTTGCCCTGCATTGCCTAGCCCTGTGTTGTCGTGCCTTAGCCTTGTTTCCCCTTGCCGTGCCGTTCCTTCCGTTACCCTTGCCTTGCCTTGCTTTCCCTTGCTTTCCTTGCCTTCCGTTACTCTTTGCTTTCCTTCCGTGCATTGCCTAGCCTTGCGTTGCCGTGCCTTAGCCTTGCCTCGCCTGACAGTGCCTTGCCTTGCGTTACCCTTTCCTTGCCTTGCCGTGCACTGCCAAGCCGTGCGTTGTGGTGCCTTAGCCTTGTTTTACCTTGCCATAGCCTTGCTTGCTTTGCCTTGCCTTCCTTGCCTTCCGTTACTCTTTGCTTGCCTTCAGTGCATTGCCTAGCCTAGCGTTGTCGTGCCTTAGCCTTGCCTCGCCTAACCGTGCCTTGCATTGCGTTACCCTTTCCTTGCCTTGCCGTGCATTGCCAAGCCGTGCGTTGTCGTGCATTAGCCTCGCCTTGCCTTACAGTGCCTTGCCTTGCGTTACCCTTTCCTTGCCTGGCCGTGCATTGCTTAGCCTTGCGTTGCCGTACCTTAGCCTTGTTTCCCCTTGCCGTGCCGTGACTTTTGATACACTTGCCTTGCCTTGCTTTGCCTTGCCTTCCTTTCCTTCCGTTACTCTTTCCTTCCCTAGCCGTGCACTGCGTAGCCTTGCGTTGTCGTGCATTACCCTTGCCTCGCCTGACCGTGCCTTGCCTTGCGTTACCCTTTCCTTGCCTTGCCGTGCATTGCCTAGCCCTGCGTTGTCGTGCCTTAGCCTTGTTTCCCCTTACCGTGCCGTTCCTTCCGTTACCCTTGCCTTCCCCTGCTTTCCCTTGCCTTCCTTGCCTTCCGTTACTCTTTGCTTCCCTTCCGTGCATTGCCTAGCCTTACGTGGTCGTGCCTTAGCCTTTTTTCACCTTGCCATAGCCTTGCTTGCGTTGCCTTGCTTTGCATTGCATTCCTTGCCTTCCGTTACTCTTTGCTTGCCTTCCGGGCATTGCCTAGCCTTGCGTGGTCGTGCCTTAGCCTTTTTTCACCTTGCCATAACCTTGCTTGCGTTGCCTTGCTTTGCCTTGCATAACTTACCTTCCGTTACTCTTTGCTTACCTTCCGTGCATTGCCTAGCCTTGCGTTGTCGTGCCTTAGCCTTGCCTCGCCTGACCGTGCTTTCCCATGCGTTACCCTTTCCTTGCCTTGCCGTGCATTGCCTAGCGTGCGTTGTCGTGCCTTAGCCTTGTTTCCCCTTGCCGTGCCGTTCCTTCCATTACACTTGCCTTTCCTTGCTTTCCCTTGCCTTCCTTACCTTCCGTTACTCTTTGCTTACCTTCCGTGCATTGCCTAGCCTTGCGTTGTCGTGCCTTAGCCTTGCCTCGCCTGACCGTGCTTTCCCATGCGTTACCCTTTCCTTGCCTTGCCGTTCATTGCCTAGCGTTCGGTGTCGTGCCTTAGACTTGTTTCCCCTTGCCGTGCCGATCCTTCCGTTCCCCTTGCTGTCCTTGCTTTTCCTTGCCTTGCTTACCTTCCGTTACTCTTTGCTTGCCTTCCCTGAATTGCCTAGCCTTGCGTTGTCGTGCCTTTGCCTTATCTCGCCTGACCTTGCCTTCCTTTGCTTTAAGCTTTCCTTGCATTGTCGTGCATTGCCTAGCCTTGCGTTTTCGTGCATTAGCCTTGCCTAGCCTCACCGTGCCTTGCCTTGCGTTACCCTTTGCTTGCCTTGCCGTGCATTGCCTAGCCGTGCGTTGTCGTGCCTTAACCTTGTTTACCCTTGCCCTGCCGTTCCTTCCGTTACACTTGCTTTTCTTTGCTTTCCCTTGCCTTCCTTACCTTCCGTTACTCTTTGCTTGCCTTCCTTGCATTGCCTAGCCTTGCGTTGTCGTGCCTTATCCTTGCCTCACCTGACCGTGCCTTCCCCTGCGTTACCCTTTCCTTGCCTTGCCGTGCATTGCCTAGCGTCCGTTGTCGTGCCTTAGCCTTTTTGCCCCTTGCCGTGTCGTTCCTTCCGTTACCATTGTCTTTCCTTGCTTTCCCTTGCCTTCCTTACCTTCTGTTACTCTTTGCTTGCCTTCCGTGCATTGCCTAGCCTTGCGTTGTCGTGCCTTAGCCTTATCTCGCCTGACCGTACCTTCCTTTGCTTTAAGCTTTCCTTGCATTGTCGTGCATTGCCTAGCCTTGCGTTGTCGTGCATTATCCTTGCCTAGCCTCACCGTGCCTTGCCTTGCGTTACCCTTTCCTTGCCTTGCCGTGCATTTCCTAGCTGTGTGTTTTCGTGCCTTAGCCTTCTTACCCCTTGCCGTGCCCTTCCTTCCGTTACCCTTGCCTTCCCTTGCTTTACCTTTCCTTCCTTGCATTCCGTTACTCCTTGCTTGCTTTGCGTACATTGCCTAGCCTTGCGTTGGCTTTCCTTAGCCTTGCCTCGCCGGACCCTGCTTTCCCATGCGTAGCCCTTTCCTTGCCTTGCCGTGCATTGCCTAGCCTGCGTTGCCGTGCCTTAGCCTTTTATCCCCTTGCCGTGCCGTTCCTTCGGTTTCACTTGCCTTTCTTTGCTTTCCCTTGCCTTCCTTACCTTCCGTTACTCTTTCCTTGCCTTGCCGTGCATTGCCTAGCCTTGCATTGTCGTGCCTTATCCTTGCCTCACCTGACCGTGCCTTCCCCTGCGTTACCCTTTCCTTGCCTTGCCGTGCATTGCCTAACCCTGCGTTGCCGTGTCTTAGCCTTGTTACCCCTTGCCGTGCCGTTCCTTCCGTTACCCTTGCCTTCCCTTGCTTTCCCTTGCCTTCTTTGCGTTCCGTTACTCTTTGCTTGCTTTCCGTGCATTGCCTAGCCTTGCGTTATCATGCCTTAGCCTTGCATCGCCTGACCGTGCTTTCCCATGCGTTACCCTTTCCTTGCCTTGCCGTGCATTGCCTAGCCGTGCGTTGTCGTGCCTTAGCCTTGTTTCCCCTTGCCGTGCCGTTCCTTCCGTTACACTTGACTTTCCTTCCTTTCCCTTGCCTTCCTTACCTTCCGTTACTCTTTGCTTGCCTTCCGTGCATTGCCTAGCCTTCCGTTGTTGTGCCTTAGCCTTGCCTCGCCTGAACGTGCTTTCCCATGCGTTACCCTTTCCTTGCCTTGCCGTGCATTGCCTAGCCTGCGTTGCCGTGCCTTAGCCTTGTTTCCCCTTGCCGTGCCGTTCCTTCCGTTACCCTGGCCTTTCCTTCCTTTTCCTTGCCTTGCTTACCTTCCGTTAGTCTTTGCTTGCCTTCCCTCAATTTCCTAGCCTTGCGTTGTCGTGCCTTAGCCTTATCTCGCCTGACCTTGCCTTCCTTTGCTTTAAGCTTTCCTTGCATTGTCGTGCATTGCCTAGCCTTGCGTTTTCGTGCATTAGCCTTGCCTAGCCTCACCGTGCCTTTCCTTGCGTTACCCTTTGCTTGCCTTGCCGTGCATTGCCTAGCCGTGCCTTGTCGTGCCTTAGCCTTGTTTCCCCTTGCCGTGCGGTTCCTTCCGTTACACTTGCCTTTCTTTGCTTTCCCTTTCCTTCCTTACCTTCCGTTTCTCTTTGCTTGCCTTCCGTGCATTGCCTAGCCTTGGGTTGTCGTGCCTTAGCCTTGCCTCGCCTGACCGTGCTTTCCCATGCGTTACACTTTCCTTGCCTTGCCGTGCATTGCCTAGCGTGCGTTGTCGTGCCTTAGCCTTGCTTCCCCTTGCCGTGCCGTTCCTTCCGTTACCATTGCCTTTCCTTGCTTTCCCTTGCCTTCCTTACCTTCCGTTACTCTTTGCTTGCCTTCCGTGCATTGCCTAGCCTTGCGTTGTCGTGCCTTAGCCTTATCTCGCCTGACCGTGCCTTCCTTTGCTTTAAGCTTTCCTTGCATTGTCGTGCATTGCCTAGCCTTGCGTTGTCGTGCATTAACCTTGCCTAGCCTCACCGTGCCTTGCCTTGCGTGACCATTTCCTTGCCTTGCCGTGCATTTCCTAGCCGTGTGTTGTCGTGCCTTAGCCTTGTTACCCCTTCCCGTGCCGTTCCTTCCGTTACCCTTGCCTTCCCTTGCTTTCCCTTTGCTTCCTTGCATTCCGTTACTCCTTGCTTGCTTTCCGTGCATTGCCTAGCCTTGCGTTGGCTTTCCTTAGCCTTGCCTCGCCTGACCGTGCTTTCCCATGCGTTACCCTTTCCTTGCCTTGCCGTGCATTGCCTAACGTGCGTTGTCGTGCCTTAGCCTTGTTTCCCCTTGCCGTGCCGTTCCTTCCGTTACCCTTGCCTTCCCTTGCTTTCCCTTTCCTTCCTTGCATTCCGTTACTCCTTGCTTGCTTTCCTTGCATTGCCTAGCCTTGCGTTGGCTTTCCTTAGCCTTGCCTAGCCTCACCGTGCCTTGCCTTGCGTTACCCTTTCCTTGCCTTGCCGTGCATTTCGTAGCCGTGTGTTGTCGTGCCTTACCCTTGTTTCCCCTTGCCGTTGCGTGCCTTTTGTTACACTTGCCTTGCCTGGCTTTGCCTTGCCTTCCTTTCCTTCCGTTACTCTTTCCTTGCCTTGCCGTGCATTGCCTAGCCCTGCGTTGTCGTGCCTTAGCCTTGTTACCCCTTGCCGTGCCGTTCATTCCATTACCCTTGCCTTCCCTTGCTTTCCCTTGCCTTCCTTGCGTTCCGCTACTCTTTGCTTGCTTTCCGTGCATTGCCAAGCCTTGCGTTGTCATGCCCTAGGCTTGCCTCGCCTGACCGTTCTTTCCCATGCGTTACCCTTTCCTTTCCTTGCCGTGCATTGCCTAGCGTGCGTTGTCGTGCCTTAGCCTTGTTTCCCCTTGCCGTGCCGTTCCTTCCGTTACACTTGCCTTTCTTTGCTTTCCCTTGCCTTCCTTACCTTCCGTTACTCTTTGCTTACCTTCCGTGCATTGCCTATCCTTGCGTTGTCGTACCTTAGCCTTATCTCGCCTGACCGTGCCTTCCTTTGCTTTAAGCTTTCCTTGCCTTGCCGTGCATTGCCTAGCCCTGCGTTGTCGTGCCTTAGCCTTGTTTCCCCTTACCGTGCCGTTCCTTCCGTTACCCTTGCCTTCCCCTGCTTTCCCTTGCCTTCCTTGCCTTCCGTTACTCTTTGCTTGCCTTCCGTGCATTGCCTAGCCTTGCGTTGTCGTGCCTTAGACTTGCCTCGCCTGACCGTGCCTTGCCTTGCGTTACCCTTTCCTTGCCTTGCCGTGCATTGCCTAGCCGTGCGTTGTCGTGCATCAGCCTTGCCTTGCCTCACCGTGCCTTGCCTTGCGTTACCCTTTCCTTGCCTTGCCGTGCATTGCCTAGCCCTGCGTTGCCGTGCCTTAGCCTTGTTTCCCCTTGCCGTGCCGTTCCTTCCGTTACACTAGCCTTGCCTTGCTTTCCCTTGCCTTCCTTGCCTTCCGTTACTCTTTGCTTGTCTTCCGTGCATTGCCTAGCCTTGCGTTGTCGTGCATTAGCCTTGCCTCGCCTGACCGTGCCTTGCCTTGCGTTACCCTTTCCTTGCCTTGCAGTGCATTGGTAGCCGGTCGTTGTCGTGCCTTAGCCTTGTTTGCCCTTGCCGTGCCGTTCCTTCCGTTACCCTTGCCTTGCTTTCCCTTGCCTTCCTTGCCATCCGTTACTCTTTGCTTGCCTTCCGTGCATTGCCTAGCCTTGCGTTGTCGTGTCTTAGCCTTTTTTCACCTTGCCATAGCCTTGCTTGCGTTGCCTTGCTTTGCCTTGCCTTCCTTGCCTTCCTTTACTCTTTGCTTGCCTTCCGTGCATTGCCTAGCCTTGCGTGGTCGTGCCTTAGCCTTTTTTCACCTTGCCATAGCCTTGCTTGCGTTGCCTTGCTTTGCCTTGCATTCCTTGCCTTCCGTTACTCTTTGCTTGCCTTCCGTGCATTGCCTAGCCTTGGGTTGTCGTGCATTAGCCTTGCCTCCCCAAACCCTGCCTTGCCTTGCGTTACCCTTTCCTTGCCTTGCCCTGCATTGCCTAGCCCTGCGTTGTCGTGCCTTAGCCTTGTTTCCCCTTGCCGTGCCGTTCCTTCCGTACCCTTACCTTGCCTTGCTTTCCCTTGCTTTTCTTGCCTTCCGTTACTCTTTGCTTACCTTCCGTGCATTGCCTAGCCTTCCGTTGTCGTGCCTTAGCCTTGCCTCGCCTGACAGTGCCTTGACTTGCGTTACCCTTTCCTTGCCTTGCCGTGCACTGCCAAGCCTTGCCTTGTCGGGCATTAGCCTTGCCTTGCCTGACCGTGCCTTGCCTGGCGTTACCCTTTCCTTGCCTTGCCGTGCATTGCCTAGCCGTGCGTTGTCGTGCCTTAGCCTTGTTTCCCCTTGCCGTGCCGTTCCTTCCGTTACCCTTGCCTTGCCTTGCTTTCCCTTGCCTTCCTTGGTTTCCGTTACTCTTTGCTTGCCTTCCGTGCATTGCCTCGCCTTGCGCTGTCATGCATTAGCCTTGCCTTGCCTCACAGTGCCTTGCCTTGCGTTACCTTTTCCTTGGCTGGCCGTGCATTGCCTAGCCGTTCGTTGTGGTGCCTTAGCCTTGTTTCACCTTGCCATAGCCTTGCTTGCTTTGCCTTGCTTTGCCTTACCTTCCTTCCATTCCGTTAATCTTTGCTTGCCTTCCGTGCATTGCCTAGCCTTGCGTTGTCGTGCCTTAGCCTTTTTTCACCTTGCCATAGCCCTGCTTGCGTTGCCTTGCTTTGCCTTGCCTTCCTTGCCTTCCGTTTCTCTTTGCTTGCCTTCCGTGCATTGCCTAGCCTTGCGTTGTCGTGCCTTAGCCTTGCCTCGCCTAACCGTGCCTTGCCTTGCGTTACCCTTTCCTTGCCTTGCCGTGCATTGCCTAGCCGTGCGTTGTCGTGCATCAGCCTTGCCTTGCCTTACCGTGCCTTACCTTGCGTTACCCTTTCCTTGCCTGGCCGTGCATTGCTTAGCCTTTCGTTGCCGTGCCTTAGCCTTGTTTCCCCTTGCCGTGCCGTGCCTTTGTTACACTTGCCTTGCCTTGCTTTGCCTTGCCTTCCTTTCCTTCCGTTACTCTTTCCTTGCCTAGCCGTGCACTGCGTAGCCTTGCGTTGTCGTGCATTACCCTTGCCTCGCCTGACCGTGCCTTGCCTTGCGTTACCCTTTCCTTGCCTTGCCGTGCATTGCCTAGCCGTGCGTTGTCGTGCATCAGCCTTGCCTTGCCTCAAGGTGCCTTGCCTTGCGTTACCTTTTCCTTGCCTTGCCGTGCATTGCCTAGCCGTGCGTTGCCGTGCCTTAGCCTTCTTTCCCCTTGCCGTGCCGTTCTTTCCGTTACCCTTGCCTTGCCTTGCTTTCCCTTGCCTTCCTTGGTTTCCGTTACTCTTTGCTTGCCTTCCGTGCATTGCCTAGCCTTGCGCTGTCGTGCATTAGCCTTGCCTTGCCTCAGAGTGCCTTGCCTTGCGTTACCTTTTCCTTGGCTGGCCGTGCATTGTCTAGCCGTGCGTTGTGGTGCCTTAGTCTTGTTTCACCTTGCCATAGCCTTGCTTGCTTTGCCTTGCTTTGCCTTGCATTCCTTCCCTTCCGTTACTCTTTGCTTGCCTTCCGTGCATTGCCTAGCCTTGCGTTGTCGTGCCTTAGCCTTGCCGCGCCTGACAGTGCCTTGCCTTGCGTTACCCTTTCCTTGCCTTGCCGTGCATTGCCTAGACTTGCGTTGCCGTGCCTTAGCCTTGTTTCCCCTTGCCGTGCCGTGCCTTTTGTTACACTTCCCTTGCCTTGCTTTGCCTTGCCTTCCTTTCCTTCCATTACTCTTTCCTTGCCTAGCCGTGCACTGCGTAGCCTTGCGTTTTCGTGCATTACTCTTGCATCGCCTGACCGTGCCTTGCCTTGCGTTACCCTTTCCTTGCCTTGCCGTGCATTGCGTAGCCCTTCGTTACCGTGCCTTAGCCTTGTTTCCCCTTGCCGAGCCGTTCCTTCCGTTACCCTTCCCTTCCCCTGCTTTCCCTTGGCTTCCTTGCCTTCCGTTACTCTTTGCATGCCTTGCGTTGTCGTGCCTTAGCCTTGCCTCGCCTGATCGTGCCTTGCCTTGCGTTACCCTTTCCTTGCCTTGCATTGCCTAGCCGTGCGTTGTCGTGCATCAGCCTTGCCTTGCCTCACCGTGCCTTGCCTTGCGTTACCCTTTCCTTGCCTTGCCGTGCATTGCCTAGCCGTGCGTTGTCGTGCCTTAGCCTTGTTTCCCCTTGCCGTGCCGTTCCTTCCGTTACCCTTGCCTTGCCTTGCTGTCCCTTGCCTTCCTTGCCTTCCGTTACTCTTTGCTTGCCTTCCGTGCATTGCATAGCCTTGCGTTGTCGTGCATTAGCCTTGCCTCCCCAAACCGTGCCTTGCCTTGCGTTACCCTTTCCTTGCCTTGCCCTGCATTGCCTAGCCCTGTGTTGTCGTGCCTTAGCCTTGTTTCCCCTTACCGTGCCGTTCCTTTCGTTACCCTTGCCTTCCCCTGCTTTCCTTTGCATTCCTTGCCTTCCGTTACTCTTTGCTTGCCTTCCGTGCATTGCCTAGCCTTGCGTTGTCGTGCCTTAGCCTTGTTTCCCCTTGCCGTGCCGTGCCTGTTGTTACACTTGCCTTGCCATGCTTTTCCTTGCCTTCCTTTCCTTCCATTACTCTTTCCTTGCCTAGCCGTGCACTGCCTAGCCTTGCGCTGTCGTGCATTAGCCTTGCCTTGCCTCAGAGTGCCTTGCCTTGCGTTACCTTTTCCTTGGCTGGCCGTGCATTGTCAGCCGTGCGTTGTGGTGCCTTAGCCTTGTTTCACCTTGCCATAGCCTTGCTTGCTTTGCCTTGCTTTGCCTTGCATTCCTTGCCTTCCGTTACTCTTTGCTTGCCTTCCGTGCATTGCCTAGCCTTGCGTTGTCGTGCCTTAGCCTTGCCTCGCCTGACAGTGCCTTGCCTTGCGTTACCCTTTCCTTGCCTGGCCGTGCATTGCTTAGCCGTGCGTTGCCGTTCCTTAGCCTTGTTTCCCCTTGCCGTGCCGTGCCTTTTGTTACACTTGCCTTGCCTTGATTTGCCTTGCTTTCCTTTCCTTCCGTTACTCTTTGCTTGCCTAGCCGTGCACTGCGTAGCCTTGCGTTTTCGTGCATTACCCTTGCATCGCCTGACCGTGCCTTGCCTTGCGTTACCCTTTCCTTGCCTTGCCGTGCATTGCCTAGCCCTTCGTTACCGTGCCTTAGCCTTGTTTCCTCTTGCCGAGCCGTTCCTTCCGTTACCCTTCCCTTCCCCTGCTTTCCCTTGGCTTCCTTGCCTTCCGTTACTCTTTGCTTGCCTTGCGTTGTCGTGTCTTAGCCTTGCCTCGCCTGACCGTGCCTTGCCTTGCGTTACCCTTTCCTTGCCTTGCCGTGCATTGCCTAACCCTGCGTTGCCTTGCCTTACCCTTGTTTCCCCTTGCCGAGCCGTTGCTTCCGTTACCCTTCCCTTGCCTTGGTTTCCTTTGCCTTCCTTGCCTTCCGTTACTCTTTGCTTGCCTTCAATGCATTGCCTAGCCTTGCGTTGTCGTGCATTACCCTTGCCTCGCCTGACCGTGCCTTGCCTTGCGTTACCCTTTCCTTGCCTTGCCGTGCATTGCCTAGCCCTGCGTTGTCGTGCCTTAGCCTTGTTTCCCCTTACCGTGCCGTTCCTTCCGTTACCCTTGCCTTCCCCTGCTTTCCCTTGCCTTCCTTGCCTTCCGTTACTCTTTGCTTGCCTTTGGTGCATTGCCTAGCCGTGCGTTGTCGTGCATCAGCCTTGCCTTGCCTCACCGTGCCTTGCCTTACGTTACCCTTTCCTTGCCTTGCCGTGCATTGCCTAGCCGTGCGTTGCCGTGCTTTAGCCTTGATTGCCCTTGCCGTGCCGTTCCTTCCGTTACCCTTGCCTTGCTTTCCCTTGCCTTCCTTGCCTTCCGTTACTCTTTGCTTGCCTTCCGTGCATTGCCTAGCCTTGCGTTGTCGTGTCTTAGCCTTTTTTCACCTTGCCATAACCTTGCTTGCGTTGCCTTGCTTTGCCTTGCCTTCCTTGCCTTCCGTTACTCTTTGCTTCCCTTCCGTGCATTGCCTAGCCTTGCGTGGTCCTGCCTTAGCCTTTTTTCACCTTGCCATAGCCTTGCTTGCGTTGCCTTGCTTTGCATTGCATTCCTTGCCTTCCGTTACGCTTTGCTTGCCTTCCGTGCATTGCCTAGCCTTGCGTGGTCGTGCCTTAGCCTTTTTTCACCTTACCATAGCCTTGCTTGCCTTGCCGTGCTTTGCCTTGCCTTCCTTTCCTTCCCTTACTCTTTCCCTGCCTAGCCGTGCACTGCCTATCCTTGCGTTGTCGTGCATTAGCCTTGCCTCCCCAAACCGTGCCTTGCCTTGCGTTACCATTTCCTTGCTTGCCCTGCATTGCCTAGCCGTGCGTTGTCGTGCCTTAGCCTTGTTTCCCCTTGCCGTGCCGTTCCTTCCGTTAACCTTGCCTTGCCTTGCATTCCCTTGCCTTCCTTGCGTTCCGTTACTCTTTGCTTGCCTTCCGTGCATTGCCTAGCCTTGCGTTGTCGTGCCTTAGCCTTGCCTCGCCTGACCGTGCCTTGCCTTGCGTTACCCTTACCTTGCCTTGCCCTGCATTGCCTAGCCCTGTGTTGTCGTGCCTTAGCCTTGTTTCCCCTTACCGTGCCGTTACTTTCGTTACCCCTGCCTTCCCCTGCTTTCCCTTGCATTCCTTGCCTTCCGTTACTCTTTGCTTGCCTTCCGTGCATTGCCTAGCCTTGCCTAGTCGTGCCTTAGCCTTGCCTCGCCTGACCGTGCCTTGCCTTGCGTTACCCTTTCCTTGCCTTGCACTGCATTGCCTAGCCGGTCGTTGTCGTGCCTTAGCCTTGTTTGCCCTTGCCGTGCCGTTCCTTCCGTTACCCTTGCCTTGCTTTCCCTTGCCTTCAATGCCTTCCGTTACTCTTTGCTTGCCTTCCGTGCATTGCCTAGCCTTGCGTTGTCGTGCCTTAGCCTTTTTTCACCTTGCCATAGCCTTGCTTTCGTTGCCTTGCTTTGCCGTGCCTTCCTTGCCTTCCGTTATTCTTTGCTTGCCTTCCGTGCATTGCCTAGCCTTGCGTGGTCGTGCCTTAGCCTTGCCTCGCCTGACAGTGCCTTGCCTTGCGTTACCCTTTCCTTGCCTTGCCGTGCACTGCCAAGCCTTGCCTTGTCGTGCATTAGCCTTGCCTTGCCTGACCGTGCCTTGCCTGGCGTTACCCTTTCCTTGCCTTGCCCTGCATTGCCTAGCCCTGTGTTGTCGTGCCTAAGCCTTGTTTCCTCTTGCCGTGCCATTACTTCCGTTACCCTTGCCTTGCCTTGCTTTCCCTTGCCTTCCTTGGTTTCCGTTACTCTTTGCTTGCCTTCCGTGCATTGCCTAGCCTTGCGCTGTCGTGCATTAGCCTTGCCTTGCCTCACAGTGCCTTGCCTTGCGTTACCTTTTCCTTGGCTCGCCGTGCATTGCCTAGCCGTCCGTTGTGGTGCCTTAGCCTTGTTTCACCTTGCCATAGCCTTGCTTGCTTTGCCTTGCCTTCCTTGCCTTCCGTTACTCTTTGCTTGCCTTCCGTGCATTGCCTAGGTTGCGTTGTCGTGCCTTAGCCTTGCCTCGCCTGACCGTGCCTTGACTTGCGTTACCCTTTCCTTGCCTTGCCGTGCATTGCCTAGCCGTGCGTTGTCGTGCATTAGCCTGCCTGACCGTGCCTTGCCTTCCGTTACCCTTTCCTTGCCTTGCCGTGCATTGCCTAGCCGTGCGTTGTCGTGCCTTAGCCTTGTTTCCCCTTGCCGTGCCGTGACTTTTGTTACACTTGCCTTGCCTTGCCTTGTTTTGCCTTCCTTTCCTTCCGTTACTCTTTCCTTGCCTAGCCGTGCACTGCGTAGCCTTGCGTTGTCGTGCATTAGCCTTGCCTCGCCTGACCGTGCCTTGCCTTGCGTTACACTTTCCTTGCCTTGCCGTGCATTGCCTAGCCGTGCGTTGTCGTGCATTAGCCTTGCCTCGCCTGACAGTGACTTGCCTTGCTTTACCCTTTCCTTGCCTGGCCGTGCATTGCCTAGCCGTGCGTTGTCGTGCATTAGCCTTGTTTCTAGCCTAACCGTGCCTTGCCTTGCGTTACCATTTCCTTGCCTTGCCCTGCATTGCCTAGCCGTGCGTTACCGTGCCTTAGCGTTGTTTCCCCTTGCCGTGCCGTTCCTTCCGTTAACCTTGCCTTGCCTTCCATTCCCTTGCCTTCCTTGCGTTCCGTTACTCTTTGCTTGCCTTCCGTGCATTGCCTAGCCTTGCGTTGTCGTGCCTTACCCTTGCCTCGCCTGACCGTGCCTTGCCTTGCGTTACCCTTACCTTGCCTTGCCCTGCATTGCCTAGCCCTGTGTTGTCGTGCCTTAGCCTTGTTTCCCCTTACCGTGCCGTTCCTTTCGTTACCCTTGCCTTCCCCTGCTTTCCCGTTGCCTTCCTTGCCTTCCGTTACTCTTTGCTTGCCTTCCGTGCATTGCCTAGCCTTGCGTAGTCGTGCCTTAGCCTTGCCTCGCCTGACCGTGCCTTGCCTTGCGTTACCCTTTCCTTGCCTTGCAGTGCATTTCCTAGCCGTTCGTTGTCGTGCCTTAGCCTTGTTTGCCCTTGCCGTGCCGTTCCTTCCGTTACCCTTGCCTTGCCTTGCTTTCCCTTGCCTTCCTTGCCTTCCGTTACTCTTTGCTTGCCTCCGTGCATTGCCTAGCCTTGCGTTGTCGTGTCTTAGCCTTTTTTCACCTTGCCATAGCCTTGCTTGCGTTGCCTTGCTTTGCCTTGCCTTCCTTGCCTTCCGTTACTCTTTGCTTGCCTTCCGTGCATTGCCTAGCCTTGCGTGGTCGTGCCTTAGCCTTTTTTCACCTTGCCATAGCCTTGCTTGCGTTGCCTTGCTTTGCCTTGCATTCCTTGCCTTCCGTTACTCTTTGCTTGCCTTCCGTGCATTGCCTAGCCTTGCGTTGTCGTGCCTTAGCCTTCCCTCGCCTGACACTGCCTTGCCTTGCGTTACCCTTTCCTTGCCTTGCCGTGCACTGCCAAGCCTTGCCTTGTCGTGCATTAGCCTTGCCTTGCCTGACCGTGCCTTGCCTGGCGTTACCCTTTCCTTGCCTTGCCGTGCATTGCCTAGCCGTGCGTTGTCGTGCCTTAGCCTTGTTTCCCCTTGCCGTGCCGTTACTTCCGTTACCCTTGCCTTGCCTTGCTTTCCCTTGCCTTCCTTGGTTTCCGTTACTCTTTGCTTGCCTTCCGTGCATTGCCTAGCCTTTCGCTGTCGTGCATTAGCCTTGCCTTGCCTCACAGTGCCTTGCCTTGCGTTACCTTTTCCTTGGCTGGCCGTGCATTGCCTAGCCGTGCGTTGTGGTGCCTTAGCCTTGTTTCACCTTGCCATAGCCTTGCTTGCTTTGCCTTGCCTTCCTTCCATTCCGTTACTCTTTGCTTGCCTTCCTTGCATTGCCTAGCCTTGCGTTGTCGTGCCTTAGCCTTTTTTCACGTTGCCATAGCCTTGCTTGCGTTGCCTTGCTTTGCCTTGCATTCCTTGCCTTCCGTTACTCTTTGCTTGCCTTCCGTGCATTGCCTAGCCTAGCGTTGTCGTGCCTTAGCCTTGCCTCGCCTAACCGTGCCTTGCCTTGCGTTACCCTTTCCATGCCTTGCCGTGCATTGCCAAGCCGTGCGTTGTCGTGCATTAGCCTCGCCTTGCCTTACCGTGCCTTGCCTTGCGTTACCCTTTCCTTGCCTGGCCGTACATTGCTTAGCCTTGCGTTGCCGTACCTTAGCCTTGTTTCCCCTTGCCGTGCCGTGCCTTTTGTTACACTTGCCTTGCCTTGCTTTGCCTTGCCTTCCTTTCCTTCCGTTACTCTTTCCTTGCCTACCCGTGCACTGCGTAGCCTTGCGTTGTCGTGCATTACCCTTGCCTCGCCTGACCGTGCCTTGCCTTGCGTTACCCTTTCCTTGACTTGCCGTGCATTGCCTAGCCCTGCGTTGTCGTGCCTTAGCCTTGTTTCCCCTTACCGTGCCGTTCCTTCCGTTACCCTTGCCTTCCCCTGCTTTCCCTTGCCTTCCTTGCCTTCCGTTACTCTTTGCTTGCCTTTCGTGCATTGCCTAGCCTTGCGTTGTCGTGCATTACCCTTGCCTCGCCTGACCGTGCCTTGCCTTGCGTTACCCTTTCCTTGCCTTGCCGTGCATTGCCTAGCCGTGCGTTGTCGTGCATCAGCCTTGCCTTGCCTCAAGGTGCCTTGCCTTGCGTTACCTTTTCCTTGCCTTGCCGTGCATTGCCTAGCCGTGCGTTGCCGTGCCTTAGCCTTCTTTCCCCTTGCCGTGCCGTTCTTTCCGTTACCCTTGCCTTGCCTTGCTTTCCCTTGCCTTCCTTGCCTTCCGTTACTCTTTGCTTGCCTTCCGTGCATTGCCTAGCCTTGCGCTGTCGTGCATTAGCCTTGCCTTGCCTCAGAGTGCCTTGCCTTGCGTTACCTTTTCCTTGGCTGGCCGTGCATTGTCTAGCCGTGCGTTGTGGTGCCTTAGCCTTGTTTCACCTTGCCATAGCCTTGCTTGCTTTGCCTTGCTTTGCCTTGCATTCCTTCCCTTCCGTTACTCTTTGCTTGCCTTCGGTGCATTGCCTAGCCTTGCGTTGTCGTGCCTTAGCCTTGCCTCGCCTGACAGTGCCTTGCCTTGCGTTACCCTTTCCTTGCCTGGCCGTGCATTGCCTAGCCGTGCGTTGCCGTGCCTTAGCCTTGTTTCCCATTGCCGTGCCGTGCCTTTTGTTACACTTCCCTTGCCTTGCTTTGCCTTGCCTTCCTTTCCTTCCATTACTCTTTCCTTGCCTAGCCGTGCACTGCGTAGCCTTGCGTTTTCGTGCATTATTCTTGCATCGCCTGACCGTGCCTTGCCTTGCGTTACCCTTTCCTTGCCTTGCCGTGCATTGCGTAGCCCTTCGTTACCGTGCCTTAGCCTTGTTTCCCCTTGCCGAGCCGTTCCTTCCGTTACCCTTCCCTTCCCCTGCTTTCCCTTGGCTTCCTTGCCTTCCGTTACTCTTTGCATGCCTTGCGTTGTCGTGCCTTAGCCTTGCCTCGCCTGATCGTGCCTTGCCTTGCGTTACCCTTTCCTTGCCTTGCCGTGCATTGCCTAGCCGTGCGTTGTCGTGCATTAGCCTCGCCTTGCCTTACCGTGCCTTGCCTTGCGTTACCCTTTCCTTGCCTGGCCGTGCATTGCCTAGCCGTGCGTTGTCGTGCCTTAGCCTTGTTTCCCCTTGCCGTGCCGTTCCTTCCGTTACCCTTGCCTTCCGTTACTCTTTGCTTGCCTTCCGTGCATTGCCTAGCCTCGCGTTGTCGTGCATTAGCCTTGCCTCCCCAAACCGTGCCTTGCCTTGCGTTACCCTTTCCTTGCCTTGCCCTGCATTGCCTGGCCCTGTGTTGTCGTGCCTTAGCCTTGTTTCCCCTTACCGTGCCGTTCCTTTCGTTACCCTTGCCTTCCCCTGCTTTCCCTTGCATTCCTTGCCTTCCGTTACTCTTTGCTTGCCTTCCGTGCATTGCCTAGCCTTGCGTTGTCGTGCCTTAGCCTTGTTTCCCCTTGCCGTGCCGTGCCTTTTGTTACACTTGACTTGCCATGCTTTTCCTTGCCTTCCTTTCCTTCCATTACTCTTTCCTTGCCTAGCCGTGCACTGCCTAGCCTTGCGCTGTCGTGCATTAGCCTTGCCTTGCCTCAGAGTGCCTTGCCTTGCGTTACCTTTTCCTTGCCTGGCCGTGCATTGTCTAGCCGTGCGTTGTGGTGCCTTAGCCTTGTTTCACCTTGCCATAGCCTTGCTTGCTTTGCCTTGCTTTGCCTTGCATTCCTTGCCTTCCGTTACTCTTTGCTTGCCTTCCGTGCATTGCCTAGCCTTGCGTTGTCGTGCCTTAGCCTTGCCTCGCCTGACAGTGCCTTGCCTTGCGTTACCCTTTCCTTGCCTGGCCGTGCATTGCTTAGTCTTGCGTTGCCGTGCCTTAGCCTTGTTTCCCCTTGCCGTGCCGTGCCTTTTGTTACACTTGCCTTGCCTTGCTTTGCCTTGCTTTCCTTTCCTTCCATTACTCTTTGCTTGCCTAGCCGTGCACTGCGTAGCCTTGCGTTTTCGTGCATTACCCTTGCATCGCCTGACCGTGCCTTGCCTTGCGTTACCCTTTCCTTGCCTTCCCGTGCATTGCCTAGCCCTTCGTTACCGTGCCTTAGCCTTGCTTCCCCTTGCCGAGCCGTTCCTTCCGTTACCCTTCCCTTCCCCTGCTTTCCCTTGGCTTCCTTGCCTTCCGTTACTCTTTGCTTGCCTTGCGTTGTCGTGTCTTAGCCTTGCCTCGCCTGACCGTGCCTTGCCTTGCGTTACCCTTTCCTTGCCTTGCCGTGCATTGCCTAGCCCTGCGTTGCCTTGCCTTAGCCTTGTTTCCCCTTGCCGAGCCGTTGCTTCCGTTACCCTTCCCTTGCCTTGGTTTCCCTTGCCTTCCTTGCCTTCCGTTACTCTTTGCTTGCCTTCAATGCATTGCCTAGCCTTGCGTTGTCGTGCATTAGCCTTGCCTCGCCTGACCGTGCCTTGCCTTGCGTTACCCTTTCCTTGCCTTGCCGTGCATTGCCTAGCCGTGCGTTGTCGTGCATTAGCCTTGTCTTGCCTTACCGTGCCTTGCCTTGCGTTACCCTTTCCTTGCCTGGCCGTGCATTGCTTAGCCATGCGTTGCCGTACCTTAGCCTTGTTTCCCCTTGCCGTTCCGTGACTTTTGTTACACTTGCCTTGCCTTGCTTTGCCTTGCCTTCCTTTCCTTCCGTTACTCTTTCCTTGCCTAGCCGTGCACTGCGTAGCCTTGCGTTGTCGTGCATTACCCTTGCCTCGCCTGACCGTGCCTTGCCTTGCGTTACCCTTTCCTTGCCTTGCCGTGCATTGCCTAGCCCTGCGTTGTCGTGCCTTAGCCTTGTTTCCCCTTACCGTGCCGTTCCTTCCGTTACCCTTGCCTTCCCCTGCTTTCCCTTGCCTTCCTTGCCTTCCGTTACTCTTTGCTTGCCTTTGGTGCATTGCCTAGCCGTGCGTTGTCGTGCATCAGCCTTGCCTTGCCTCACCGTGCCTTGCCTTACGTTACCCTTTCCTTGCCTTGCCGTGCATTGCCTAGCCGTGCGTTGCCGTGCTTTAGCCTTGATTGCCCTTGCCGTGCCGTTCCTTCCGTTACCCTTGCCTTGCTTTCCCTTGCCTTCCTTGCCTTCCGTTACTCTTTGCTTGCCTTCCGTGCATTGCCTAGCCTTGCGTTGTCGTGTCTTAGCCTTTTTTCACCTTGCCATAACCTTGCTTGCGTTGCCTTGCTTTGCCTTGCCTTCCTTGCCTTCCGTTACTCTTTGCTTCCCTTCCGTGCATTGCCTAGCCTTGCGTGGTCGTGCCTTAGCCTTTTTTCACCTTGCCATAGCCTTGCTTGCGTTGCCTTGCTTTGCATTGCATTCCTTGCCTTCCGTTACTCTTTGCTTGCCTTCCGTGCATTGCCTAGCCTTGCGTGGTCGTGCCTTAGCCTTTTTTCACCTTACCATAGCCTTGCTTGCGTTGCCTTGCTTTCCCTTGCCTTCCTTTCCTTCCGTTACTCTTTCCCTGCCTAGCCGTGCACTGCCTATCCTTGCGTTGTCGTGCATTAGCCTTGCCTCCCCAAACCGTGCCTTGCCTTGCGTTACCCTTTCCTTGCCTGGCCGTGCATTGCCTAGCCGTGCGTTGCCGTGCCTTAGCCTTGTTTCCCCTTGCCGTGCCGTTCCTTCCGTTAACCTTGCCTTGCCTTGCATTCCCTTGCCTTCCTTGCGTTCCGTTACTCTTTGCTTGCCTTCCGTGCATTGCCTAGCCTTGCGTTGTCGTGCCTTAGCCTTGCCTCGCCTGACCGTGCCTTGCCTTGCGTTACCCTTACCTTGCCTTGCCCTGCATTGCCTAGCCCTGTGTTGTCGTGCCTTAGCCTTGTTTCCCCTTACCGTGCCGTTACTTTCGTTACCCCTGCCTTCCCCTGCTTTCCCTTGCATTCCTTGCATTCCGTTACTCTTTGCTTGCCTTCCGTGCATTGCCTAGCCTTGCGTTGTCGTGCCTTAGCCTTGCCTCGCCTGACCGTGCCTTGCCTTGCGTTACCCTTTCCTTGCCTTGCAGTGCATTGCCTAGCCGGTCGTTGTCGTGCCTTAGCCTTGTTTGCCCTTGCCGTGCCGTTCCTTCCGTTACCCTTGCCTTGCCTTGCTTTCCCTTGCCTTCCTTGCCTTCCGTTACTCTTTGCTTGCCTTCCGTGCATTGCCTAGCCTTGCGTTGTCGTGCCTTAGCCTTGTTACTCCTTTCTTGCCTTCCGTTATTCTTTGCTTGCCTTCCGTGCATTGCCTAGCCTTGCGTGGTCGTGCCTTAGCCTTGCCTCGCCTGACAGTGCCTTGCCTTGCGTTACCCTTTCCTTGCCTTGCCGTGCACTGCCAAGCCTTGCCTTGTCGTGCATTAGCCTTGACTTGCCTGACCGTGCCTTGCCTGGCGTTACCCTTTCCTTGCCTTGCCATGCATTGCCTAGCCCTGTGTTGTCGTGCCTAAGCCTTGTTTCCTCTTGCCGTGCCATTACTTCCGTTACCCTTGCCTTGCCTTGCTTTCCCTTGCCTTCCTTGGTTTCCGTTACTCTTTGCTTGCCTTCCGTGCATTGCCTAGCCTTGCGCTGTCGTGCATTAGCCTTGCCTTGCCTCACAGTGCCTTGCCTTGCGTTACCTTTTCCTTGGCTCGCCGTGCATTGCCTAGCCGTGCGTTGTGGTGCCTTAGCCTTGTTTCACCTTGCCATAGCCTTGCTTGCTTTGCCTTGCCTTCCTTGCCTTCCGTTACTCTTTGCTTGCCTTCCGTGCATTGCCTAGCCTAGAGTTGTCGTGCCTTAGCCTTGCCTCGCCTAACCGTGCCTTGCCTTGCGTTACCCTTTCCTTGCCTTGCCGTGCATTGCCAAGCCGTGCGTTGTCGTGCATTAGCCTCGCCTTGCCTTACCGTGCCTTGCCTTACGTTACCCTTTCCTTGCCTGGCCGTGCATTACTTAGCCGTGCGTTGCCGTACCTTAGCCTTGTTTCCCCTTGCCGTGCCGTGACTTTTGTTACACTTGCCTTGCCTTGCCTTGTTTTGCCTTCCTTTCCTTCCGTTACTCTTTCCTTGCCTAGCCGTGCACTGCGTAGCCTTGCGTTGTCGTGCATTAGCCTTGCCTCGCCTGACCGTGCCTTGCCTTGCGTTACCCTTTCCTTGCCTTGCCCTACATTGCCTAGCCGTGCGTTGTCTTGCATTAGCCTTGTCTTGCCTTACCGTGCCTTGCCTTGCGTTTCCCTTTCCTTGCCTTGCCCTGCATTGCCTAGCCGTGCGTTACCGTGCCTTAGCGTTGTTTCCCCTTGCCGTGCCGTTCCTTCCGTTAACCTTGCCTTGCCTTCCATTCCCTTGCCTTCCTTGCGTTCCGTTACTCTTTGCTTGCCTTCCGTGCATTGCCTAGCCTTGCGTTGTCGTGCCTTACCCTTGCCTCGCCTGACCGTGCCTTGCCTTGCGTTACCCTTACCTTGCCTTGCCCTGCATTGCCTAGCCCTGTGTTGTCGTGCCTTAGCCTTGTTTCCCCTTACCGTGCCGTTCCTTTCGTTACCCTTGCCTTCCCCTGCTTTCCCTTGCATTCCTTGCCTTCCGTTACTCTTTGCTTGCCTTCCGTGCATTGCCTAGCCTTGCGTAGTCGTGCCTTAGCCTTGCCTCGCCTGACCGTGCCTTGCCTTGCGTTACCCTTTCCTTGCCTTGCAGTGCATTTCCTAGCCGTTCGTTGTCGTGCCTTAGCCTTGTTTGCCCTTGCCGTGCCGTTCCTTCCGTTACCCTTGCCTTGCTTTCCCTTGCCTTCCTTGCCTTCCGTTACTCTTTGCTTGCCTTCCGTGCATTGCCTAGCCTTGCGTTGTCGTGTCTTAGCCTTTTTTCACCTTGCCATAGCCTTGCTTGCGTTGCCTTGCTTTGCCTTGCCTTCCTTGCCTTCCGTTACTCTTTGCTTGCCTTCCGTGCATTGCCTAGCCTTGCGTGGTCGTGCCTTAGCCTTTTTTCACCTTGCCATAGCCTTGCTTGCGTTGCCTTGCTTTGCCTTGCATTCCTTGCCTTCCGTTACTCTTTGCTTGCCTTCCGTGCATTGCCTAGCCTTGCGTTGTCGTGCCTTAGCCTTCCCTCGCCTGACACTGCCTTGCCTTGCGTTACCCTTTCCTTGCCTTGCCGTGCACTGCCAAGCCTTGCCTTGTCGTGCATTAGCCTTGCCTTGCCTGACCGTGCCTTGCCTGGCGTTACCCTTTCCTTGCCTTGCCGTGCATTGCCTAGCCGTGCGTTGTCGTGCCTTAGCCTTGTTTCCCCTTGCCGTGCCGTTACTTCCGTTACCCTTGCCTTGCCTTGCTTTCCCTTGCCTTCCTTGGTTTCCGTTACTCTTTGCTTGCCTTCCGTGCATTGCCTAGCCTTGCGCTGTCGTGCATTAGCCTTGCCTTGCCTCACAGTGCCTTGCCTTGCGTTACCTTTTCCTTGGCTGGCCGTGCATTGCCTAGCCGTGCGTTGTGGTGCCTTAGCCTTGTTTCACCTTGCCATAGCCTTGCTTGCTTTGCCTTGCCTTCCTTCCATTCCGTTACTCTTTGCTTGCCTTCCGTGCATTGCCTAGCCTTGCGTTGTCGTGCCTTAGCCTTTTTTCACCTTGCCATAGCCTTGCTTGCGTTGCCTTGCTTTGCCTTGCATTCCTTGCCTTCCGTTACTCTTTGCTTGCCTTCCGTGCATTGCCTAGCCTAGCGTTGTCGTGCCTTAGCCTTGCCTCGCCTAACCGTGCCTTGCCTTGCGTTACCCTTTCCATGCCTTGCCGTGCATTGCCAAGCCGTGCGTTGTCGTGCATTAGCCTCGCCTTGCCTTACCGTGCCTTGCCTTGCGTTACCCTTTCCTTGCCTGGCCGTGCATTGCTTAGCCTTGCGTTGCCGTACCTTAGCCTTGTTTCCCCTTGCCGTGCCGTGCCTTTTGTTACACTTGCCTTGCCTTGCTTTGCCTTGCCTTCCTTTCCTTCCGTTACTCTTTCCTTGCCTACCCGTGCACTGCGTAGCCTTGCGTAGTCGTGCCTTAGCCTTGCCTCGCCTCACCGTGCCTTGCCTTGCGTTACCCTTTCCTTGACTTGCCGTGCATTGCCTAGCCCTGCGTTGTCGTGCCTTAGCCTTGTTTCCCCTTACCGTGCCGTTCCTTCCGTTACCCTTGCCTTCCCCTGCTTTCCCTTGCCTTCCTTGCCTTCCGTTACTCTTTGCTTGCCTTTCGTGCATTGCCTAGCCTTGCGTTGTCGTGCCTTAGCCTTGCGTCGCCTGACCGTGCCTTGCCTTGCGTTACCCTTTCCTTGCCTTGCCGTGCATTGCCTAGCCGTGCGTTGTCGTGCATCAGCCTTGCCTTGCCTCACCGTGCCTTGCCTTGCGTTACCCTTTCCTTGCCTTGCCGTGCATTGCCTAGCCGTGCGTTGCCGTGCCTTAGCCTTGTTTCCCCTTGTCGTGCCGTTCCTTCCGGTAACCTTGACTTGCCTTGCTTTCCCTTGCCTTCCTTGCCTTCCGTTACTCTTTGCTTGCCTTCCGTGCATTGCCTAGACTTGCGTAGTCGTGCCTTAGCCTTGCCTCGACTCACCGTGCCTTGCCTTGCGTTACCCTTTCCTTGCGTTTCCGTGAATTGCCTAGCCGTGCGTTGTCGTGAATTAGCCTCGCCTTTCCTTACCGTGCCTTGCCTTGCGTTACACTTTCATTTCCTGGCCGTTCATTGCTTAGCCTTGCGTTGCCGTGCCTTAGCCTTGTTTCCCCTTGCCGTGCCGTGCCTTTTGTTACACTTGCCTTGCCTTGTTTGCCTTGCCTTTATTTCCTTCCGTTACTCTTTCCTTACCTAGCCGTGCACTGCGTAGCCTTGCGTTGTCGTGCATTACCCTTGCCTCGCCTGACCGTGCCTTGCCTTGCGTTACCCTTTCCTTGCCTTGCCGTGCATTGCCTAGCCGTACGTTGCCGTGCCTTAGCCTTGTTTCCCCTTCCCGTGCCGTTCCTTCCGTTAACCTTGCCTTGCCTTGCATTCCCTTGCCTTCCTTGCGTTCCGTTACTCTTTGCTTGCCTTCCGTGCATTGCCTAGCCTTGCGTTGTCGTGCCTTAGCCTTGCCTCGCCTGACCGTGCCTTGCCTTGCGTTACCCTTACCTTGCCTTGCCCTGCATTGCCTAGCCCTGTGTTGTCGTGCCTTAGCCTTGTTTCCCCTTACCGTGCCGTTCCTTTCGTTACCCTTGCCTTCCCCTGCTTTCCCTTGCATTCCTTGCCTTCCGTTACTCTTTGCTTGCCTTTCGTGCATTGTCTAGCCTTGCGTAGTCGTGCCTTAGCCTTGCCTCGCCTGACCGTGCCTTGCCTTGCCTTACCCTTTCCTTGCCTTGCCGTGCATTGCCTAGCCGTGCGTTGTCGTGCATCAGCCTTGCCTTGCCTCAAGGTGCCTTGCCTTGCGTTACCTTTTCCTTGCCTTGCCGTGCATTGCCCAGCCGTGCGTTGCCGTGCCTTAGCCTTGTTTCCCCTTGCGTGCCGTTCCTTCCGTTACCCTTGCCTTGCCTTGCTTTCCCTTGCCTTCCTTGGTTTCCGTTACTCTTTGCTTGCCTTCCGTGCATTGCCTAGCCTTGCGCTGTCGTGCATTAGCCTTGCCTTGCCTCAGAGTGCCTTGCCTTGCGTTACCTTTGTCTTGGCTGGCCGTGCATTGTCTAGCCGTGCGTTGTGGTGCCTTAGCCTTGTTTCACCTTGCCATAGCCTTGCTTGCTTTGCCTTGCTTTGCCTTGCATTCCTTGCCTTCCGTTACTCTTTGCTTGCCTTCCGTGCATTGCCTAGCCTTGCGTTGTCGTGCCTTAGCCTTGCCTCGCCTGACAGTGCCTTTCCTTGCGTTACCCTTTCCTTGCCTGGCCGTGCATTGCTTAGTCTTGCGTTGCCGTGCCTTAGCCTTGTTTCCCCTTGCCGTGCCGTGCCTTTTGTTACACTTGCCTTGCCTTGCTTTGCCTTGCCTTCCTTTCCTTCCATTACTCTTTCCTTGCCTAGCCGTGCACTGCGTAGCCTTGCGTTTTGGTGCATTACCCTTGCCTCGCCTGACCGTGCCTTGCCTTGCGTTACCCTTTCCTTGCCTTGCCGTGCATTGCCTAGCTCTTCGTTACCGTGCCTTAGCCTTGTTTCCCCTTGCCGAGCCGTTCCTTCCGTTTCCCCTCCCTTCCCCTGCTTTCCCTTGGCTTCCTTGCCTTCCATTACTCTTTGCTTGCCTTGCGTTGTCGTGCCTTAGCCTTGCCTCGCCTGACCGTGCCTTGCCTTGCGTTTCCCTTTCCTTGCCTTGCCGTGCATTGCCTAGCCGTGCGTTGTCGTGCATCAGCCTTGCCTTGCCTCACCGTGCCTTGCCTTGCGTTACCCTTTCCTTGCCTTGCCGTGCATTGCCTAGCCCTTCGTTACCGTGCCTTAGCCTTGTTTCCCCTTGCCGAGCCGTTCCTTCCGTTACCCTTCCCTTCCCCTGCTTTCCCTTGCCTTCCTTGCCTTCCGTTACTCTTTGCTTGCCTTCCGTGCATTGCCTAGCCTTGCGTTGTCGTGCCTTAGCCTTGCCTCGCCTGACCGTGCCTTGCCTTGCGTTACCCTTTCCTTGCCTTGCCGTGCATTGCCTAGCCGTGCGTTGCCGTGCCTTAGCCTTGTTTCCCCTTGTCGTGCCGTTCCTTCCGTTACCCTTGCCTTGCCTTGCTTTCCCTTGCCTTCCTTGCCTTCCGTTACTCTTTGCTGGCCTTCCGTGCATTGCCTAGCCTTGCGTTGTCGTGCATTAGCCTTGCCTCCCCAAACCGTGCCTTGCCTTGCGTTACCCTTGCCTTGCCCTGCATTGCCTAGCCCTGTGTTGTCGTGCCTTAGCCTTGTTTCCCCTTACCGTGCCGTTCCTTCCGTTACCCTTCCCTTCCCCTGCTTTCCCTTGCCTTCCTTGCCTTCCGTTACTCTTTGCTTGCCTTCCGTGCATTGCCTAGCCTTGCGCTGTCGTGCATTAGCCTAGCCTTGCCTCACAGTGCCTTGCCTTGCGTTACCTTTTCCTTGGCTGGCCGTGCATTGCCTAGCCGTGCGTTGTGGTGCCTTAGAATTGTTTCCCCTTGCCGAGCCGTTGCTTCCGTTACCCTTCCCTTGCCTTGGTTTCCCTTGCCTTCCTTGCCTTCCGTTACTCTTTGCTTGCCTTCCGTGCATTGCCTAGCCTTGCGTTGTCGTGCCTTAGCCTTGCCTTGCCTCACCGTACCTTGCCTTGCGTTACCCTTTCCTTGCAATGCCCTGCATGGCCTAGTCGTGCGTTGTCGTGCCTTAGCCTTGCCTCGCCTGACAGTGCCTTGCCTTGCGTTACACTTTCCTTGCCTGGCCGTGCATTGCCTAGCCGAGCGTTGCCGTGCCTTAGCCTTGTTTCCCTTTGCAGAGCCGTTCCTTCCGTTACCCTTGCCTTGCCTTGCTTTCCCTTGCCTTCCTTGCCTTCCGTTACTCTTTGCTTGCCTCCCGTGCATTGCCTAGCCTTGCGTTGTCGTGCCTTAGCCTTGTTTCACCTTGCCATAGACTTGCTTGCCTTGCCTTGCTTTGCCTTGCCTTCCTTGCCTTCCGTTACTCTTTCCTTGCATTCCGTGCATTGCCTAGCCTTGCGTTGTCTTGCCTTAGCCTTTTTTCACCTTGCCATAGACTTGCTTGCTTTGCCTTGCTTTGCCTTGCATTCCTTGCCTTCCGTTACTCTTTGTTTGCCTTCCGTGCATTGCCTAGCCTTGCGTTGTCTTGCCTTAGCCTTTTTTCACCTTGCCATAGACTTGCTTGCTTTGCCTTGCTTTGCCTTGCATTCCTTGCCTTCCGTTACTCTTTGTTTGCCTTCCGTGCATTGCCTAGCCTTGCGTTGTCGTGCATTAGCCTTGCCTCCCCAAACCGTGCCTTGCCTTGCGTTACCCTTTCCTTGCCTTGCCCTGCATTGCCTAGCCCTGTGTTGTCGTGCCTTAGCCTTGTTTCCCCTTGCCGTGCCGTTCCTTTCGTTACCCTTGCCTTCCCCTGCTTTCCCTTGCCTTCCTTGCCTTCCGTTAATCTTTGCTTGCCTTTGGTGCATTGCCTAGCCGTGCGTTGTCGTGCATCAGCCTTGCCTTGCCTCACCGTGCCTTGCCTTACGTTACCCTTTCCTTGCCTTGCCGTGCATTGCCTAGCCGTGCGTTGCCGTGCTTTAGCCTTGATTGCCCTTGCCGTGCCGTTCCTTCCGTTACCCTTGCCTTGCTTTCCCTTGCCTTCCTTGCCTTCCGTTACTCTTTGCTTGCCTTCCGTGCATTGCCTAGCCTTGCGTTGTCGTGTCTTAGCCTTTTTTCACCTTGCCATAACCTTGCTTGCGTTGCCTTGCTTTGCCTTGCCTTCCTTGCCTTCCGTTACTCTTTGCTTGCCTTCCGTGCATTGCCTAGCCTTGCGTGGTCGTGCCTTAGCCTTTTTTCACCTTGCCATAGCCTTGCTTGCGTTGCCTTGCTTTGCCTTGCATTCCTTGCCTTCCGTTACTCTTTGTTTGCCTTCCGTGCATTGCCTAGCCTTGCGTTGTCGTGCATTAGCCTTGCCTCCCCAAACCGTGCCTTGCCTTGCGTTACCCTTTCCTTGCCTTGCCCTGCATTGCCTAGCCGTGCGTTGTCGTGCCTTAGCCTTGTTTCCCCTTGCCGTGCCGTTCCTTCCGTTACCCTTGCCTTCCCTTGCTTTCCCTTGCATTCCTTGTCTTCCGTTACTCTTTGCTTGCATTCCGTGCATTGCCTAGCCTTGCGTTGTCGTGCCTTAGCCTTGCCTCGCCTGACCGTGCCTTGCCTTGCGTTACCCTTTCCTTGCCTTGCCGTGCATTGCCTAGCCGTGCGTTGTCGTGCATTAGCCTCGCCTTGCCTTACCGTGCCTTGCCTTGCGTTACCCTTTCCTTGCCTGGCCGTGCATTGCTTAGCCTTGCGTTGCCGTGCCTTAGCCTTGTTTCCCCTTGCCGTGCCGTGCCTTTTGTTACACTTGCCTTGCCTTGTTTGCCTTGCCTTTATTTCCTTCCGTTACTCTTTCCTTGCCTAGCCGTGCACTGCGTAGCCTTGCGTTGTCGTGCATTAGCCTTGCCTAGCCTGACCGTGCCTTGCCTTGCGTTACCCTTTCCTTGCCTTGCCGTGCATTGCCTAGCCCTGCGTTGTCGTGCCTTAGCCTTGTTTCCCCTTACCGTGCCGTTCCTTCCGTTACCCTTGCCTTCCCCTGCTTTCCCTTGCCCTCCTTGCCTTCCGTTACTCTTTGCTTGCCTTCCGTGCATTGCCTACCCTTGCGTTGTCGTGCCTTAGCCTTGCCTCGCCTGACCGTGCCTTGCCTTGCGGTACCCTTTCCTTGCCTTGCCGTGCATTGCCTAGCCGTGCGTTGTCGTGCATCATCCTTGCCTTGCCTCACCGTGCCTTGCCTTGCGTTACCCTTTCCTTGCCTTGCCGTGCATTGCCTAGCCGTGCGTTGCCGTGCCTTAGCCTTGTTTCCCCTTGCCGTGCCGTTCCTTCCGGTAACCTTGCCTTGCCTTGCTTTCCCTTGCCTTCCTTTCATTCCGTTATTCTTTGCTTGCGTTCCGTGCATTGCCTAGCCTTGCGTTGTCGTGCCTTAGCCTTGCCTCGCCTGACCGTGCCTTGCCTCGCGTTACCCTTACCTTGCCTTGCCCTGCATTGCCTAGCCGTTCGTTGTCGTGCCTTAGCCTTGTTTGCCCTTGCCGTGCCGTTCCTTCCGTTACCCTTGCCTTGCTTTCCCTTGCCTTCCTTGCCTTCCGTTACTCTTTGCTAGCCTTCCGTGCATTGCCTAGCCTTGCGTTGTCGTGTCTTAGCCTTTTTTCACCTTGCCATAGCCTTGCTTGCGTTGCATTGCTTTGCCTTGCCTTCCTTGCTTTCCGTTACTCTTTGCTTCCCTTCCGTGCATTGCCTAGCCTTGCGTGGTCGTGCCTTAGCCTTTTTTCACCTTGCCATAGCCTTGCTTGCGTTGCCTTGCTTTGCCTTGCATTCCTTGCCTTCCGTTACTCTTTGCTTGCCTTCCGTGCATTGCCTAGCCTTGCGTTGTCGTGCCTTAGCCTTGTTTCCCCTTGCCGTAGCCTTGCTTGCGTTGCCTTGCTTTGCCTTGCATTCCTTGCCTTCCGTTACTCTTTGCTTGCCTTCCGTGCATTGCCTAGCCTTGCGTTGTCGTGCCTTAGCCTTGCCTCGCCTGACCGTGCCTTGCCTTGCGTTACCCTTTCCTTGCCTTGCCCTGCATTGCCTAGCCCTGTGTTGTCGTGCCTTAGCCTTGTTTCCCCTTGCCGTGCCGTTCCTTTCGTTACCCTTGCCTTCCCCTGCTTTCCCTTGCCTTCCTTGCCTTCCGTTAATCTTTGCTTGCCTTTGGTGCATTGACTAGCCGTGCGTTGTCGTGCATCAGCCTTGCCTTGCCTCACCGTGCCTTGCCTTACGTTACCCTTTCCTTGCCTTGCCGTGCATTGCCTAGCCGTGCGTTGCCGTGCTTTAGCCTTGATTGCCCTTGCCGTGCCGTTCCTTCCGTTACCCTTGCCTTGCTTTCCCTTGCCTTCCTTGCCTTCCGTTACTCTTTGCTTGCCTTCCGTGCATTGCCTAGCCTTGCGTTGTCGTGTCTTAGCCTTTTTTCACCTTGCCATAACCTTGCTTGCGTTGCCTTGCTTTGCCTTGCATTCCTTGCCTTCCGTTACTCTTTGCTTGCCTTCCGTGCATTGCCTAGCCTTGCGTGGTCGTGCCTTAGCCTTTTTTCACCTTGCCATAGCCTTGCTTGCGTTGCCTTGCTTTGCATTGCATTCCTTGCCTTCCGTTACTCTTTGCTTGCCTTCCGTGCATTGCCTAGCCTTGCGTGGTCGTGCCTTAGCCTTCTTTCACCTTGCCATAGCCTTGCTTGCGTTGCCTTGCTTTCCCTTGCCTTCCTTTCCTTCCGTTACTCTTTCCCTGCCTAGCCGTGCACTGCCTAGCCTTGCGTTGTCGTGCATTAGCCTTGCCTCCCCAAACCGTGCCTTGCCTTGCGTTACCATTTCCTTGCCTTGCCCTGCATTGCCTAGCCGTGCGTTACCGTGCCTTAGCCTTGTTTCCCCTTGCCGTGCCGTTCCTTCCGTTAACCTTGCCTTGCCTTGCATTCCCTTGCCTTCCTTGCGTTCCGTTACTCTTTGCTTGCCTTCCGTGCATTGCCTAGCCTTGCGTTGTCGTGCCTTAGCCTTGCCTCGCCTGACCGTGCCTTGCCTTGCGTTACCCTTACCTTGCCTTGCCCTGCATTGCCTAGCCCTGTGTTGTCGTGCCTTAGCCTTGTTTCCCCTTACCGTGCCGTTACTTTCGTTACCCCTGCCTTCCCCTGCTTTCCCTTGCATTCCTTGCCTTCCGTTACTCTTTGCTTGCCTTCCGTGCATTGCCTAGCCTTGCCTAGTCGTGCCTTAGCCTTGCCTCGCCTGACCGTGCCTTGCCTTGCGTTACCCTTTCCTTGCCTTGCAGTGCATTGCCTAGCCGGTCGTTGTCGTGCCTTAGCCTTGTTTGCCCTTGCCGTGCCGTTCCTTCCGTTACCCTTGCCTTGCTTTCCCTTGCCTTCCATGCCTTCCGTTACTCTTTGCTTGCCTTCCGTGCATTGCCTAGCCTTGCGTTGTCGTGTCTTAGCCTTTTTTCACCTTGCCATAGCCTTGCTTTCGTTGCCTTGCTTTGCCGTGCCTTCCTTGCCTTCCGTTATTCTTTGCTTGCATTCCGTGCATTGCCTAGCCTTGCGTGGTCGTGCCTTAGCCTTGCCTCGCCTGACAGTGCCTTGCCTTGCGTTACCCTTTCCTTGCCTTGCCGTGCACTGCCAAGCCTTGCCTTGTCGCGCATTAGCCTTGCCTTGCCTGACCGTGCCTTGCCTGGCGTTACCCTTTCCTTGCCTTGCCCTGCATTGCCTAGCTCTGTGTTGTCGTGCCTAAGCCTTGTTTCCTCTTGCCGTGCCATTACTTCCGTTACCCTTGCCTTGCCTTGCTTTCCCTTGCCTTCCTTGGTTTCCGTTACTCTTTGCTTGCCTTCCGTGCATTGCCTAGCCTTGCGCTGTCGTGCATTAGCCTTGCCTTGCCTCACAGTGCCTTGCCTTGCGTTACCTTTTCCTTGGCTCGCCGTGCATTGCCTAGCCGTGCGTTGTGGTGGCTTAGCCTTGTTTCACCTTGCCATAGCCTTGCTTGCTTTGCCTTGCCTTCCTTGCCTTCCGTTACTCTTTGCTTGCCTTCCGTGCATTGCCTAGCCTAGAGTTGTCGTGCCTTAGCCTTGCCTCGCCTAACCGTGCCTTGCCTTGCGTTACCCTTTCCTTGCCTTGCCGTGCATTGCCAAGCCGTGCGTTGTCGTGCATTAGCCTCGCCTTGCCTTACCGTGCCTTGCCTTACGTTACCCTTTCCTTGCCTGGCCGTGCATTACTTAGCCGTGCGTTGCCGTACCTTAGCCTTGTTTCCCCTTGCCGTGCCGTGACTTTTGTTACACTTGCCTTGCCTTGCCTTGTCTTGCCTTCCTTTCCTTCCGTTACTCTTTCCTTGCCTAGCCGTGCACTGCCTAGCCTTGCGTTGTCGTGCCTTAGCCTTGCCTCGCCTGACCGTGCCTTGCCTTGCGTTACCCTTTCTTTGCCTTGCCGTGCATTGCCTAGCCGTGCGTTGTCGTGCATTAGCCTTGTCTTGCCTTACCGTGCCTTGCCTTGCTTTACCCTTTCCTTGCCTGGCCGTGCATTGCCTAGCCGTGCGTTGTCGTGCATTAGCCTTGTCTTGCCTTACCGTGCCTTGCCTTGCGTTACCCTTTCCTTGCCTTGCCGTGCATTGCCTAGCCCTGCGTTGTCGTGCCTTAGCCTTGTTTCCCCTTACCGTGCCGTTCCTTCCGTTACCCTTGCCTTCCCCTCCATTCCCTTGCCTTCCTTGCCTTCCGTTACTCTTTGCTTGCCTTCCGTGCATTGCCTAGCCTTGCGTTGTCGTGCCTTACCCTTGCCTCGCCTGACCGTGCCTTGCCTTGCGTTACCCTTACCTTGCCTTGCCCTGCATTGCCTAGCCCTGTGTTGTCGTGCCTTAGCCTTGTTTCCCCTTACCGTGCCGTTCCTTTCGTTACCCTTGCCTTCCCCTGCTTTCCCTTGCATTCCTTGCCTTCCGTTACTCTTTGCTTGCCTTCCGTGCATTGCCTAGCCTTGCGTAGTCGTGCCTTAGCCTTGCCTCGCCTGACCGTGCCTTGCCTTGCGTTACCCTTTCCTTGCCTTGCAGTGCATTTCCTAGCCGTTCGTTGTCGTGCCTTAGCCTTGTTTGCCCTTGCCGTGCCGTTACTTCCGTTACCCTTGCCTTGCTTTCCCTTGCCTTCCTTGCCTTCCGTTACTCTTTGCTTGCCTTCCGTGCATTGCCCAGCCTTGCGTTGTCGTGTCTTAGCCTTTTTTCACCTTGCCATAGCCTTGCTTGCGTTGCCTTGCTTTGCCTTGCCTTCCTTGCCTTCCGTTACTCTTTGCTTGCCTTCCGTGCATTGCCTAGCCTTGCGTTGTCGTGCCTTAGCCTTCCCTCGCCTGACACTGCCTTGCCTTGCGTTACCCTTTCCTTGCCTTGAAGTGCACTGCCAAGCCTTGCCTTGTCGTGCATTAGCCTTGCCTTGCCTGACCGTGCCTTGCCTGGCGTTACCCTTTCCTTGCCTTGCCGTGCATTGCCTAGCCGTGCGTTGTCGTGCCTTAGCCTTGTTTCCCCTTGCCGTGCCGTTACTTCCGTTACCCTTGCCTTGCCTTGCTTTCCCTTGCCTTCCTTGGTTTCCGTTACTCTTTGCTTGCCTTCCGTGCATTGCCTAGCCTTGCGCTGTCGTGCATTAGCCTTGCCTTGCCTCACAGTGCCTTGCCTTGCGTTACCTTTTCCTTGGCTGGCCGTGCATTTCCTAGCCGTGCGTTGTGGTGCCTTAGCCTTGTTTCACCTTGCCATAGCCTTGCTTGCTTTGCCTTGCCTGTTTTCCATTCCGTTACTCTTTGCTTGCCTTCCGTGCATTGCCTAGCCTTGCGTTGTCGTGCCTTAGCCTTTTTTCACCTTGCCATAGCCTTGCTTGCGTTGCCTTGCTTTGCCTTGCATTCCTTGCCTTCCGTTACTCTTTGCTTGCCTTCCGTGCATTGCCTAGCCTAGCGTTGTCGTGCCTTAGCCTTGCCTCGCCTAACCGTGCCTTGCCTTGCGTTACCCTTTCCATGCCTTGCCGTGCATTGCCAAGCCGTGCGTTGTCGTGCATTAGCCTCGCCTTGCCTTACCGTGCCTTGCCTTGCGTTACCCTTTCCTTGCCTGGCCGTGCATTGCTTAGCCTTGCGTTGCCGTACCTTAGCCTTGTTTCCCCTTGCCGTGCCGTGCCTTTTGTTACACTTGCCTTGCCTTGCTTTGCCTTGCCTTCCTTTCCTTCCGTTACTCTTTCCTTGCCTACCCGTGCACTGCGTAGCCTTGCGTTGTCGTGCATTACCCTTGCCTCGCCTGACCGTGCCTTGCCTTGCGTTACCCTTTCCTTGCCTTGCCGTGCATTGCCTAGCCCTGCGTTGTCGTGCCTTAGCCTTGTTTCCCCTTGCCGTGCCGTTCCTTCCGTTACCCTTGCCTTCCCTTGCTTTCCCTTACCTTCCTTACCTTCCTTTACTCTTTGCTTGCCTTCCGTGCATTGCCAACCTTGCGTTGTCGTGCCTTAGCCTTGCGTCGCCTGACCGTGCCTTGCCTTGCGTTACCCTTTCCTTGCCTTGCCGTGCATTGCCTAGCCGTGCGTTGCCGTGCCTTAGCCTTGTTTCCCCTTGTCGTGCCGTTCCTTCCGGTAACCTTGACTTGCCTTGCTTTCCCTTGCCTTCCTTGCCTTCCGTTACTCTTTGCTTGCCTTCCGTGCATTGCCTAGACTTGCGTAGTCGTGCCTTAGCCTTGCCTCGCCTGACCGTGCCTTGCCTTGCGTTACCCTTTCCTTGCGTTGCCGTGAATTGCCTAGCCGTGCGTTGTCGTGAATTAGCCTCGCCTTTCCTTACCGTGCCTTGCCTTGCGTTACACTTTCATTTCCTGGCCGTTCATTGCTTAGCCTTGCGTTGCCGTGCCTTAGCCTTGTTTCCCCTTGCCGTGCCGTGCCTTTTGTTACACTTGCCTTGCCTTGTTTGCCTTGCCTTTATTTCCTTCCGTTACTCTTTCCTTACCTAGCCGTGCACTGCGTAGCCTTGCGTTGTCGTGCATTACCCTTGCCTCGCCTGACCGTGCCTTGCCTTGCGTTACCCTTTCCTTGCCTTGCCGTGCATTGCCTAGCCGTACGTTGCCGTGCCTTAGCCTTGTTTCCCCTTCCCGTGCCGTTCCTTCCGTTAACCTTGCCTTGCCTTGCATTCCCTTGCCTTCCTTGCGTTCCGTTACTCTTTGCTTGCCTTCCGTGCATTGCCTAGCCTTGCGTTGTCGTGCCTTAGCCTTGCCTCGCCTGACCGTGCCTTGCCTTGCGTTACCCTTACCTTGCCTTGCCCTGCATTGCCTAGCCCTGTGTTGTCGTGCCTTAGCCTTGTTTCCCCTTACCGTGCCGTTCCTTTCGTTACCCTTGCCTTCCCCTGCTTTCCCTTGCATTCCTTGCCTTCCGTTACTCTTTGCTTGCCTTTCGTGCATTGTCTAGCCTTGCGCAGTCGTGCCTTAGCCTTGCCTCGCCTGACCGTGCCTTGCCTTGCCTTACCCTTTCCTTGCCTTGCCGTGCATTGCCTAGCCGTGCGTTGTCGTGCATCAGCCTTGCCTTGCCTCAAGGTGCCTTGCCTTGCGTTACCTTTTCCTTGCCTTGCCGTGCATTGCCCAGCCGTGCGTTGCCGTGCCTTAGCCTTGTTTCCCCTTGCATGCCGTTCCTTCCGTTACCCTTGCCTTGCCTTGCTTTCCCTTGCCTTCCTTGGTTTCCGTTACTCTTTGCTTGCCTTCCGTGCATTGCCTAGCCTTGCGCTGTCGTGCATTAGCCTTGCCTTGCCTCAGAGTGCCTTGTCTTGCGTTACCTTTGTCTTGGCTGGCCGTGCATTGTCTAGCCGTGCGTTGTGGTGCCTTAGCCTTGTTTCACCTTGCCATAGCCTTGCTTGCTTTGCCTTGCTTTGCCTTGCATTCCTTGCCTTCCGTTACTCTTTGCTTTCCTTCCGTGCATTGCCTAGCCTTGCGTTGTCGTGCCTTAGCCTTGCCTCGCCTGACAGTGCCTTGCCTTGCGTTACCCTTTCCTTGCCTTGCCGTGCATTGCTTAGTCTTGCGTTGCCGTGCCTTAGCCTTGTTTCCCCTTGCCGTGCCGTGCCTTTTGTTACACTTGCCTTGCCTTGCTTTGCCTTGCCTTCCTTTCCTTCCATTACTCTTTCCTTGCCTAGCCGTGCACTGCGTAGCCTTGCGTTTTCGTGCATTACCCTTGCATCGCCTGACCGTGCCTTGCCTTGCGTTACCCTTTCCTTGCCTTGCCGTGCATTGCCTAGCCCTTCGTTACCGTGCCTTAGCCTTGTTTCCCCTTGCCGAGCCGTTCCTTCCGTTTCCCCTCCCTTCCCCTGCTTTCCCTTGGCTTCCTTGCCTTCCATTACTCTTTGCTTGCCTTGCGTTGTCGTGCCTTAGCCTTGCCTCGCCTGACCGTGCCTTGCCTTGCGTTACCCTTTCCTTGCCTTGCCGTGCATTGCTTAGCCGTGCGTTGTCGTACATCAGCCTTGCCTTGCCTCACCGTGCCTTGCCTTGCGTTACCCTTTCCTTACCTTGCCGTGCATTGCCTAGCCGTGCGTTGCCGTGCCTTAGCCTTGTTTCCCCTTGCCGAGCCGTTCCTTCCGTTACCCTTCCCTTCCCCTGCTTTCCCTTGCCTTCCTTGCCTTCCGTTACTCTTTGCTTGCCTTCCGTGCATTGCCTAGCCTTGCGTTGTCGTGCCTTAGCCTTGCCTCGCCTGACCGTGCCTTGCCTTGCGTTACCCTTTCCTTGCCTTGCCGTGCATTGCCTAGCCGTGCGTTGCCGTGCCTTAGCCTTGTTTCCCCTTGTCGTGCCGTTCCTTCCGTTACCCTTGCCTTGCCTTGCTTTCCCTTGCCTTCCTTGCCTTCCGTTACTCTTTGTGGCCTTCCGTGCATTGCCTAGCCTTGCGTTGTCGTGCCTTAGCCTTGCCTCGCCTGACCGTGCCTTGCCTTGCGTTACCCTTTCCTTGCCTTGCCGTGCATTGCCTAGCCCTGCGTTGTCGTGCCTTAGGCTTGTTTCCCCTTACCGTGCCGTTCCTTCCGTTACCCTTGCCTTCCCCTGCTTTCCCTTGCCTTCCTTGCCTTTCGTTACTCTTTGCTTGCCTTCCGTGCATTGCCTAGCCTTGCGCTGTCGTGCATTAGCCTAGCCTTTCCTCACAGTGCCTTGCCTTGCGTTACCTTTTCCTTGGCTGGCCGTGCATTGCCTAGCCGTGCGTTGTGGTGCCTTAGAATTGTTTCCCCTTGCCGAGCCGTTGCTTCCGTTACCCTTCCCTTGCCTTGGTTTCCCTTGCCTTCCTTGCCTTCCGTTACTCTTTGCTTGCCTTTCGTGCATTGCCTAGCCTTGCGTTGTCGTGCCTTAGCCTTGCGTCGCCTGACCGTGCCTTGCCTTGCGTTACACTTTCCTTGCCTTGCCGTGCATTGCCTAGCCGTGCGTTGTCGTGCATTAGCCTTGCCTTGCCTCACCGTGCCTTGCCTTGCGTTACCCTTTCCTTGCCTTGCCGTGCATTGCCTAGCCGTGCGTTGTCGTGCCTTAGCCTTGTTTCCCTTTGCCGTGCCGTTCCTTCCGTTACCCTTGCCTTGCTTTCCCTTCCCTTCCTTGCCTTCCGTTACTCTTTGCTTGCCTTCCGTGCATTGCCTAGCCTTGCGTTGTCGTGCCTTAGCCTTTTTTCACCTTGCCATAGCCTTGCTTGCGTTGCCTTGCTTTGCCTTGCATTCCTTGCCTTCCATTACTCTTTGCTTGCCTTGCGTGCATTACCTAGCCTTGCGTGGTCGTGCCTTAGCCTTTTTTCACCTTGCCATAGCCTTGCTTGCCTTGCCTTGCTTTGCCTTGCATTCCTTGCCTTCCGTTACTCTTTGTTTGCCTTCCGTGCATTGCCTAGCCTTGCGTTGTCGTGCCTTAGCCTTGCCTCGCCTGACCGTGCCTTGCCTTGCGTTACCCTTTCCTTGCCTTGCCCTGCATTGCCTAGCCCTGTGTTGTCGTGCCTTAGCCTTGTTTCCCCTTGCCGTGCCGTTCCTTTCGTTACCCTTCCCTTGCCTTGGTTTCCCTTGCCTTCCTTGCCTTCCGTTACTCTTTGCTTGCCTTCCGTGCATTGCCTAGCCTTGCGTTGTCGTGCCTTAGCCTTGCGTCGCCTGACCGTGCCTTGCCTTGCGTTACCCTTTCCTTGCCTTGCCGTGCATTGCCTAGCCGTGCGTTGTCGTGCATCAGCCTTGCCTTGCCTCACCGTGCCTTGCCTTGTGTTACCCTTTCCTTGCCTTCCGTGCATTGCTTAGCCTTGCGCTGTCGTGCATTAGCCTTGCCTTTCCTCACAGTGCCTTGCCTTGCGTTACCCTTTCCTTGCCTGGCCGTGCATTGCTTAGCCTTGCGTTGCCGTGCCTTAGCCTTGTTTCCCCTTGCCGTGCCGTGCCTTTTGTTACACTTGCCTTGCCTTGTTTGCCTTCCCTTTATTTCCTTCCGTTACTCTTTCCTTGCCTAGCCGTGCATTGCCTAGCCTTGCGTTGTCGTGCATTAGCCTTGCCTAGCCTGACCGTGCCTTGCCTTGCGTTACCCTTTCCTTGCCTTGCCGTGCATTGCCTAGCCGTGCGTTGTCGTGCCTTAGCCTTGTTTCCCCTTGCCGTGCCGTTCCTTCCGTTACCCTTGCCTTCCCCTGCTTTCCCTTGCCTTCCTTGCCTTCCGTTACTCTTTGCTTGCCTTCCGTTCATTGCCTAGCCTTGCGTTGTCGTGCCTTAGCCTTGCCTCGCCTGACCGTGCATTGCCTTGCGTTACCCTTTCCTTGCCTTGCCGTGCATTGCCTAGCCGTGCGTTGTCGTGCATCAGCCTTGCCTTGCCTCACCGTGCCTTGCCTTGCGTTACCCTTTCCTTGCCTTGCCGTGCATTGCCTAGCCGTGCGTTGCCGTGCCTTAGCCTTGTTTCCCCTTGCCGTGCCGTTCCTTCCGGTAACCTTGCCTTGCCTTGCTTTCCCTTGCCTTCCTTGCATTCCGTTATTCTTTGCTTGCCTTCCGTGCATTGCCTAGCCTTGCGTTGTCGTGCCTTAGCCTTGCCTCGCCTGACCGTGCCTTGCCTTGCGTTACCCTTACCTTGCCTTGCCCTGCATTGCCTAGCCGTTCGTTGTCGTGCCTTAGCCTTGTTTGCCCTTGCCGTGCCGTTCCTTCCGTTACCCTTGCCTTGCTTTCCCTTGCCTTCCTTGCCTTCCGTTACACTTTGCTTCCCTTCCGTGAATTGCCTAGCCGTGCGTTGTCGTGCATTAGCCTCGCCTTGCCTTACCGGGCCTTGCCTTGCGTTACCCTTTCCTTGCCTGGCCGTTCATTGCTTAGCCTTGCGTTGCCATGCCTTAGCCTTGTTTCCCCTTGCCGTGCCGTGCCTTTTGTTACACTTGCCTTGACTTGTTTGCCTTGCCTTTATTTCCTTCCGTTACTCTTTCCTTGCCTAGCCGTGCACTGCGTAGCCTTGCGTTGTCGTGCCTTAGCCTTGCCTCGCCTGACCGTGCCTTGCCTTGCGTTACCCTTTCCTTGCCTTGCCGTGCATTGCCTAGCCCTGCGTTGCCGTGCCTTAGCCTTGTTTCCCCTTGCCGTGCCGTTCCTTCCGTTACCCTTGCCTTGACTTGCTTTCCCTTGCCTTCCTTGCCTTCCGTTACTCTTTGCTTGCCTTCCGTGCATTGCCTAGCCTTGCGTTGTCGTGCATTAGCCTTGCCTCCCGAAACCGTGCCTTGCCTTGCGTTACCCTTTCCTTGCCTTGCCCTGCATTGCCTAGAACTGTGTTGTCGTGCCTTAGCCTTGTTTCCCATTACCGTGCCGTTCCTTCCGTTACCCTTGCCTTCCCCTGCTTTCCTTTGCATTCCTTGCCTTCCGTTACTCTTTGCTTGCCTTCCGTGCATTGCCTAGCCTTGCGTTGTCGTGCCTTAGCCTTGTTTCCCCTTGCCGTGCCGTGCCTGTTGTTACACTTGCCTTGCCTTGCTTTGCCTTGCCTTCCGTTCCTTCCGTTACTCTTTCCTTGCGTAGCCGTGCACTGCCTAGCCTTGCGATGTCGTGCATTAGCTTTGCCTCGCCTGACAGTGCCTTGCCTTGCGTTACCCTTTCCTTTCCTTGCCGTGCATTGCCTAGCCCTGCGTTGCCTTGCCTTAGAATTGTTTCCCCTTGCCGAGCCGTTGCTTCCGTTACCCTTCCCTTGCCTTGGTTTCCCTTGCCTTCCTTGCCTTCCGTTACTCTTTGCTTGCCTTCCGTGCATTGCCTAGCCGTGCGTTGTCGTGCATTAGCCTTGTCTTGCCTTACCTTGCCTCGCCTTGCGTTACCCTTTCCTTGCCTGGCCGTGCATTGCCTAGCCGTGCGTTGCCGTTCCTTAGCCTTGTTTCCCCTTGCCGTGCCTTGCCTTTTGTTACACTTGCCTTGCCTTGCTTTGCCTTGCCTTCCTTTCCTTCCGTTACTCTTTCCTTGCCTAGCCGTGCACTGCCTATCCTTGCGTTGTCGTGCATTACCCTTGCCTCCCCAAACCGTGCCTTGCCTTGCGTTACCATTTCCTTGCCTTGCCCTGCATTGCCTAGCCCTGTGTTGTCGTGCCTTAGCCTTGTTTCCCCTTGCCGTGCCGTGCCTTTTGTTACACTTGCCTTGCCTTGTTTGCCTTGCCTTTATTTCCTTCCGTTACTCTTTCCTTGCCTAGCCGTGCACTGCGTAGCCGTGCGTTGTCGTGCATCAGCCTTGCCTCGCCTGACCGTGCCTTGTCTTGCGTTACCCTTTCCTTGCCTTGCCGTGCATTGCCTAGCCGTGCGTTTTCGTGCATCAGCCTTGCCTTGCCTCACCGTGCCTTGCCTTGCGTTACCCTTTCCTTGCATTGCCGTGCATTGCCTAGCCCTGCGTTGCCGTGCCTTAGCCTTGTTTCCCCTTGCCGTGCCGTTCCTTCCGTTACCCTTGCCTTGCCTTGCTTTCCCTTGCCTTCCTTGCCTTCCGTTACTCTTTGCTTGTCTTCCGTGCATTGCCTAGCCTTGCGTTGTCGTGCCTTAGCCTTGCCTCGCCTGACCGTGCCTTGCCTTGCGTTACCCTTACCTTGCCTTGCCCTGCATTGCCTAGCCGTTCGTTGTCGTGCCTTAGCCTTGTTTGCCCTTGCCGTGCCGTTCCTTCCGTTACCCATGCCTTGCTTTCCCTTGCCTTCCTTGCCTTCCGTTACTCTTTGCTTGCCTTCCGTGCATTGCCTAGCCTTGCGTTGTCGTGTCTTACCCTTTTTTCACCTTGCCATAGCCTTGCTTGCGTTGCCTTGCTTTGCCTTGCCTTCCTTGCCTTCCGTTACTCTTTGCTTCCCTTCCGTGCATTGCCTAGCCTTGCGTGGTCGTGCCTTAGCCTTTTTTCACCTTGCCATAGCCTTGCTTGCGTTGCCTTGCTTTGCATTGCATTCCTTGCCTTCCGTTACTCTTTGCTTGCCTTCCGTGCATTGCCTAGCCGTGCGTTGTCGTGCATTAGCCTCGCGTTGCCTTACCGTGCCTTGCCTTGCGTTACCCTTTCCTTGCCTGGCCGTTCATTGCTTAGCCTTGCGTTGCCGGGCCTTAGCCTTGTTTCCCCTTGCCGTGCCGTGCCTTTTGTTACACTTGCCTTGCCTTGTTTGCCTTGCCTTTATTTCCTTCCCTTACTCTTTCCTTGCCTAGCCGTGCACTGCGTAGCCTTGCGTTGTCGTGCATTACCCTTGCCTCGCCTGACCGTGCCTTGCCTTGCGTTACCCTTTCCTTGCCTTGCCGTGCATTGCCTAGCCCTGCGTTGTCGTGCCTTAGCCTTGTTTCCCCTTACCCTGCCGTTCCTTCCGTTACCCTTGCCTTCCCCTGCTTTCCCTTGCCTTCCTAGCCTTCCGTTACTCTTTGCTTGCCTTCCGTGCATTGCCTAGCCTTGCGTTGTCGTGCCTTAGACTTGCCTCGCCTGACCGTGCCTTGCCTTGCGTTACCCTTTCCTTGCCTTGCCGTGCATTGCCTAGCCGTGCGTTGTCGTGCATCAGCCTTGCCTTGCCTTGCCTTGCCTTCCGTTACCCTTTCCTTGCATTGCCGTGCATTGCCTAACCCTGCGTTGCCGTGCCTTAGCCTTGTTTCCCCTTACCGTGCCGTTCCTTTCGTTACCCTTGCCTTCCCCTGCTTTCCTTTGCATTCCTTGCCTTCCGTTACTCTTTGCTTGCCTTCCGTGCATTGCCTAGCCTTGCGTTGTCGTGCCTTAGCCTTGTTTCCCCTTGCCGTGCCGTGCCTGTTGTTACACTTGCCTTGCCGTGCTTTGCCTTGCCTTCCTTTCCTTCCGTTACTCTTTCCTTGCGTAGCCGTGCACTGACTAGCCTTGCGATGTCGTGCATTAGCTTTGCCTCGCCTGACAGTGCCTTGCCTTGCGTTACCCTTTCCTTGCCTTGCCGTGCATTGCCTAGCCCTCCGTTGCCGTGCCTTAGCCTTGTTTCCCCTTGCCGAGCCGTTCCTTCCGTTACTCTTGCCTTGCCTTCGTTTCCCTTGCCTTCCTTGCCTTCCGTTACTCTTTGCGTGCCTTCCGTGCATTGCCTAGCCTTGCGTTGTCGTGCCTTAGCCTTGCCTCGCCTGACCGTGCCTTGCCTTGCGTTACCCTTTCCTTGCCTGGCCGTGCATTGCCAAGCCGTGCGTTGCCGTGCCTTAGCCTTGTTTCCCCTTGCCGTGCCGTGCCTTTTGTTACACTTGCCTTGCCTTGTTTGCCTTGCCTTTATTTCCTTCCGTTACTCTTTCCTTGCCTAGCCGTGCACTGCGTAGCCTTGCGTTGTCGTGCATTACCCTTGCCTCGCCTGACCGTGCCTTGCCTTGCGTTACCCTTTCCTTGCCTTGCAGTGCATTGCCTAGCAGTGCGTTGTCGTGCCTTAGCCTTGTTTCCCCTTGCCGTGCCGTTCTTTCCGTTACCATTGCCTTGCCTTGCTTTCCCTTCCCTTCCTTGCCTTCCGTTACTCTTTGCTTGCCTTCCGTGCATTGCCTACCCTTGCCTTGTCGTGTCTTAGCCTTTTTTCAACTTGCCATAGCCTTGCTTGCGTTGCCTTGCTTTGCCTTGCCTTCCTTGCTTTCCGTTACTCTTTGCTTGCCTTCGGTGCATTGCCTAGCCTTGCGTGGTCGTGCCTTAGGCTTTTTTCACCTTGCCATAGCCTTGCTTGCGTTCTCTTGCTTTGCCTTGCATTCCTTGCCTTCCGTTACTCTTTGCTTGCTTTCCGTGCATTGCCTAGCCTTGCGTTGTCGTGCCTTAGCCTTGCCTCGCCTGACCGTGCCTTGCCTTGCGTTACGCTTTCCTTGCCTTGCAGTGCATTGCCTAGCAGTGCGTTGTCGTGCCTTAGCCTTGTTTCCCCTTGCCGTGCCGTTCCTTCCGTTACCCTTGCCTTGCCTTGCTTTCCCTTGCCTTCCTTGGTTTCCGTTACTCTTTGCTTGCCTTCCGTGCATTGCCTAGCCTTGCGCTGTCATGCATTAGCCTTGCCTTGCCTCAGAGTGCCTTGCCTTGCGTTACATTTTCCTTGGCTGACCGTGCATTGCCTAGTCGTGCGTTGTGGTGCCTTAGCCTTGTTTCACATTGCCATAGCCTTGCTTCCTTTGCCTTGCTTTCCCTTGCCTTCCTTGCGTTCCGTTACTCTTTGCTTGCCTTCCGTGCATTGCCTAGCCTTGCGTTGTCGTGTCTTACCCTTTTTTCACCTTGCCATAGCCTTGCTTGCGTTGCCTTGCTTTGCCTTGCCTTCCTTGCCTTCCGTTACTCTTTGCTTCCCTTCCGTGCATTGCCTAGCCTTGCGTGGTCGTGCCTTAGCCTTTTTTCACCTTGCCATAGACTTGCTTGCGTTGCCTTGCTTTGCCTTGCATTCCTTGCCTTCCGTTACTCTCTGCTTGCCTTCCGTGCATTGCCTAGCCTTGCGTTGTCGTGCCTTAGCCTTGCCTCGCCTGACCGTGCCTTGCCTTGCGTTACCCTTTCCTTGCCTGGCCGTGCATTGCTTAGTCTTGCGTTGCCGTGCCTTAGCCTTGTTTCCCCTTTCCGTGCCGTACCTTTTGTTACACTTGCCTTGCCTTGCTTTGCCTTGCCTTCCTTTCCTTCCGTTACTCTTTCCTTGCCTAGCCGTGCACTGCGTAGCCTTGCGTTTTCGTGCATCAGCCTTGCCTTGCCTCACCGTGCCTTGCCTTGCGTTACCCATTCCTTGCCTTGCCGTGCATTGCCTAGCCGTGCGTTGCCGTGCCTTAGCCTTGTTTCCCCTTGTCGTGCCGTTCATCCGTTACCCTTGCCTTGCCTTGCTTTCCCTTGCCTTCCTTGCCTTCCGTTACTCTTTGCTTGCCTTCCGTGCATTGCCTAGCCTTGCGTTGTCGTGCATTAGCCTTGCCTTCCCAAACCGTGCCTTGCCTTGCGTTACCCTTTCCTTGCCTTGCCCTGCATTGCCTAGCCCTGTGTTGTCGTGCCTTAGCCTTGTTTCCCCTTACCGTGCCGTTACTTTCGTTACCCTTGCCTTCCCCTGCTTTCCTTTGCATTCCTTGCCTTCCGTTACTCTTTGCTTGCCTTCCGTGCATTACCTAGCCTTGCGTTGTCGTGCCTTAGCCTTGTTTCCCCTTGCCGTGCCGTGCCTGTTGTTACACTTGCCTTGCCATTCTTGGCCTTGCCTTCCTTTCCTTCCGTTACTCTTTCCTTGCCTAGCCGTGCACTGCCTAGCCTTGCGATGTCGTGCATTAGCTTTGCCTCGCCTGACAGTGCCTTGCCTTGCGTTACCCTTTCCTTGCCTTGCCGTGCATTGCCTAGCCCTGCGTTGCCGTGCCTTAGCCTTGTTTCCCCTTACCGTGCCGTTCCTTTCGTTACCCTTGCCTTCCCCTGCTTTCCTTTGCATTCCTTGCCTTCCGTTACTCTTTGCTTGCCTTCCGTGCATTGCCTAGCCTTGCGTTGTCGTGCCTTAGCCTTGTTTCCCCTTGCCGTGCCGTGCCTGTTGTTACACTTGCCTTGCCGTGCTTTGCCTTGCCTTCCTTTCCTTCCGTTACTCTTTCCTTGCGTAGCCGTGCACTGCCTAGCCTTGCGATGTCGTGCATTAGCTTTGCCTCGCCTGACAGTGCCTTGCCTTGCGTTACCCTTTCCTTGCCTTGCCGTGCATTGCCTAGCCCTCCGTTGCCGTGCCTTAGCCTTGTTTCCCCTTGCCGAGCCGTTCCTTCCGTTACTCTTGCCTTGCCTTGGTTTCCCTTGCCTTCCTTGCCTTCCGTTACTCTTTGCGTGCCTTCCGTGCATTGCCTAGCCTTGCGTTGTCGTCATTAGCCTTGCCTCGCCTTACCGTGCCTCGCCTTGCGTTACCCTTTCCTTGCCTGGCCGTGCATTGCCTAGCCGTGCGTTGCCGTTCCTTAGCCTTGTTTCCCCATGCCGTGCCTTGCCTTTTGTTACACTTGCCTTGCCTTGCTTTGCCTTGCCTTCCTTTCCTTCCGTTACTCTTTCCTTGCCTAGCCATGCACTGCCTAGCCTTGCGTTGTCGTGCATTAGCCTTGCCTCCCCAAACCGTGCCTTGACTTGCGTTACCATTTCCTTGCCTTGCCCTGCATTGCCTAGCCGTCCGTTGCCGTGCCTTAGCCTTCTTTCCCCTTGCCGTGCCGTTCCTTCCGGTAAGCTTGCGTCGCCTTGCTTTCCCTTGCCTTCCTTGCGTTCCGTTACTCTTTGCTTGCCTTCCGTGCATTGCCTAGCCTTGCGTTGTCGTGCCTTAGCCTTGCCTCGCCTGACCGTGCCTTGCCTTGCGTTACCCTTTCCTTGCCTTGCAGTGCATTGCCTAGCAGTGCGTTGTCGTGCCTTAGCCTTGTTTCCCCTTGCCGTGCCGTTCCTTCCGTTACCCTTGCCTTGCCTTGCTTTCCCTTGCCTTCCTTGGTTTCCGTTACTCTTTGCTTGCCTTCCGTGCATTGCCTAGCCTTGCGCTGTCATGCATTAGCCTTGCCTTGCCTCAGAGTGCCTTGCCTTGCGTTACATTTTCCTTGGCTGGCCGTGCATTGCCTAGTCGTGCGTTGTGGTGCCTTAGCCTTGTTTCACATTGCCATAGCCTTGCTTACTTTGCCTTGCTTTCCCTTGCCTTCCTTGCCTTCCGTTACTCTTTGCTTGCCTTCCGTGCATTGCCTAGCCTTGCGTTGTCGTGTCTTAGCCTTTTTTCACCTTGCCATAGCCTTGCTTGCGTTGCCTTGCTTTGCCTTGCCTTCCTTGCCTTCCGTTACTCTTTGCTTCCCTTCCGTGCATTGCCTAGCCTTGCGTTGTCGTGCCTTAGCCTTTTTTCACCTTGCCATAGACTTGCTTGCTTTGCCTTGCTTTGCCTTGCATTCCTTGCCTTCCGTTACTCTTTGCTTGCCTTCCGTGCATTGCCTAGCCTTGCGTTGTCGTGCATTAGCCTTGCCTTCCCAAACCGTGCCTTGCCTTGCGTTACCCTTTCCTTGCCTTGCCCTGCATTGCCTAGCCCTGTGTTGTCGTGCCTTAGCCTTGTTTCCCCTTACCGTGCCGTTCCTTTCGTTACCCTTGCCTTCCCTTGCTTTCCCTTGCATTCCTTGCCTTCCGTTACTCTTTGCTTGCCTTCCGTGCATTACCTAGCCTTGCGTTGTCGTGCCTTAGCCTTGTTTCCCCTTGCCGTGCCGTGCCTGTTGTTACACTTGCCTTGCCGTGCTTTGCCTTGCCTTCCTTTCCTTCCGTTACTCTTTCCTTGCGTAGCCGTGCACTGCCTAGCCTTGCGATGTCGTGCATTAGCTTTGCCTCGCCTGACAGTGCCTTGCCTTGCGTTACCCTTTCCTTGCCTTGCCGTGCATTGCCTAGCCCTCCGTTGCCGTGCCTTTGCCTTGTTTCCCCTTGCCGAGCCGTTCCTTCCGTTACTCTTGCCTTGCCTTGGTTTCCCTTGCCTTCCTTGCCTTCCGTTACTCTTTGCGTGCCTTCCGTGCATTGCCTAGCCTTGCGTTGTCGTCATTAGCCTTGCCTCGCCTTACCGTGCCTCGCCTTGCGTTACCCTTTCCTTGCCTGGCCGTGTATTGCCTAGCCGTGCGTTGCCGTTCCTTAGCCTTGTTTCCCCTTGCCGTGCCTTGCCTTTTGTTACACTTGCCTTGTCTTGCTTTGCCTTGCCTTCCTTTCCTTCCGTTACTCTTTCCTTGCCTAGCCATGCACTGCCTAGCTTTGCGTTGTCGTGCATTAGCCTTGCCTCCCCAAACCGTGCCTTGACTTGCGTTACCATTTCCTTGCCTTGCCCTGCATTGCCTAGCCGTCCGTGGCCGTGCCTTAGCCTTCTTTCCCCTTGCCGTGCCGTTCCTTCCGGTAAGCTTGCGTCGCCTTGCTTTCCCTTGCCTTCCTTGCGTTCCGTGACTCTTTGCTTGCCTTCCGTGCATTGCCTAGCCTTGCGTTGTCGTGCCTTAGCCTTGCCTCGCCTGACCGTGCCTTGCCTTGCGTTACCCTTTCCTTGCCTTGCCGTGAATTGCCTAGCAGTGCGTTGTCGTGCCTTAGCCTTGTTTCCCCTTGCCGTGCCGTTCCTTCCGTTACCCTTGCCTTGCCTTGCTTTCCCTTCCCTTCCTTGCCTTCCGTTACTCTTTGCTTGCCTTCCGTGCATTGCCTACCCTTGCCTTGTCGTGTCTTAGCCTTTTTTCAACTTGCCATAGCCTTGCTTGCGTTGCCTTGCTTTGCCTTGCCTTCCTTGCTTTCCGTTACTCTTTGCTTGCCTTCGGTGCATTGCCTAGCCTTGCGTGGTCGTGCCTTAGCCTTTTTTCACCTTGCCATAGCCTTGCTTGCGTTCCCTTGCTTTGCCTTGCATTCCTTGCCTTCCGTTACTCTTTGCTTGCTTTCCGTGCATTGCCTAGCCTTGCGTTGTCGTGCCTTAGCCTTGCCTCGCCTGACCGTGCCTTGCCTTGCGTTACCCTTTCCTTGCCTTGCAGTGCATTGCCTAGCAGTGCGTTGTCGTGCCTTAGCCTTGTTTCCCCTTGCCGTGCCGTTCCTTCCGTTACCCTTGCCTTGCCTTGCTTTCCCTTGCCTTCCTTGGTTTCCGTTACTCTTTGCTTGCCTTCCGTGCATTGCCTAGCCTTGCGCTGTCATGCATTAGCCTTCCCTTGCCTCAGAGTGCCTTGCCTTGCGTTACATTTTCCTTGGCTGGCCGTGCATTGCCTAGTCGTGCGTTGTGGTGCCTTAGCCTTGTTTCACATTGCCATAGCCTTGCTAGCTTTGCCTTGCTTTCCCTTGCCTTCCTTGCGTTCCGTTACTCTTTGCTTGCCTTCCGTGCATTGCCTAGCCTTGCGTTGTCGTGTCTTAGCCTTTTTTCACCTTGCCATAGCCTTGCTTGCGTTGCCTTGCTTTGCCTTGCCTTCCTTGCCTTCCGTTACTCTTTGCTTCCCTTCCGTGCATTGCCTAGCCTTGCGTGGTCGTGCCTTAGCCTTTTTTCACCTTGCCATAGATTTGCTTGCGTTGCCTTGCTTTGCCTTGCATTCCTTGCCTTCCGTTACTCTTTGCTTGCCTTCCGTGCATTGCCTAGCCTTGCGTTGTCGTGCCTTAGCCTTCCCTCGCCTGACAGTGCCTAGCCTTGCGTTACCCTTTCCTTGCCTGGCCGTGCATTGCTTAGTCTTGCGTTGCCGTGCCTTAGCCTTGTTTCCCCTTTCCGTGCCGTACCTTTTGTTACACTTGCCTTGCCTTGCTTTGCCTTGCCTTCCTTTCCTTCCGTTACTCTTTCCTTGCTTAGCCGTTCACTGCGTAGCCTTGCGTTTTCGTGCATCAGCCTTGCCTTGCCTCACCGTGCCTTGCCTTGCGTTACCCATTCCTTGCCTTGCCGTGCATTGCCTAGCCGTGCGTTGCCGTGCCTTAGCCTTGTTTCCCCTTGTCGTGCCGTTCATCCGTTACCCTTGCCTTGCCTTGCTTTCCCTTGCCTTCCTTGCCTTCCGTTACTCTTTGCTTGCCTTCCGTGCATTGCCTAGCCTTGCGTTGTCGTGCATTAGCCTTGCCTTCCCAAACCGTGCCTTGCCTTGCGTTACCCTTTCCTTGCCTTGCCCTGCATTGCCTAGCCCTGTGTTGTCGTGCCTTAGCCTTGTTTCCCCTTACCGTGCCGTTCCTTTCGTTACCCTTGCCTTCCCCTGCTTTCCTTTGCATTCCTTGCCTTCCGTTACTCTTTGCTTGCCTTCCGTGCATTGCCTAGCCTTGCGTTGTCGTGCCTTAGCCTTGTTTCCCCTTACCGTGCCGTTCCTTTCGTTACCCTTGCCTTCCCCTGCTTTCCCTTGCATTCCTTGCCTTCCGTTACTCTTTGCTTGCCTTCCGTGCATTGCCTAGCCTTGCGTAGTCGTGCCTTAGCCTTGCCTCGCCTGACCGTGCCTTGCCTTGCGTTACCCTTTCCTTGCCTTGCAGTGCATTGCCTAGCCGTTCGTTGTCGTGCCTTAGCCTTGTTTGCCCTTGCCGTGCCGTTCCTTCCGTTACCCTTGCCTTGCTTTCCCTTGCCTTCCTTGCCTTCCGTTACTCTTTGCTTGCCTTCCGTGCATTGCCTAGCCTTGCGTTGTCGTGTCTTAGCCTTTTTTCACCTTGCCATAGCCTTGCTAGCGTTGCCTTGCTTTGCCTTGCCTTCCTTGCCTTCCGTTACTCTTTGCTTGCCTTCCGTGCATTGCCTAGCCTTGCGCTGTCGTGCATTAGCCTTGCCTTGCCTCACAGTGCCTTGCCTTGCGTTACCTTTTCCTTGGCTGGCCGTGCATTGCCTAGCCGTGCGTTGTGGTGCCTTAGCCTTGTTTCACCTTGCCATAGCCTTGCTTGCTTTGCCTTGCCTTCCTTCCATTCCGTTACTCTTTGCTTGCCTTCCGTGCATTGGCTAGCCTTGCGTTGTCGTGCCTTAGCCTTTTTTCACCTTGCAATAGCCTTGCTTGCGTTGTCTTGCTTTGCCTTGCATTCCTTGCCTTCCGTTACTCTTTGCTTGCCTTCCGTGCATTGCCTAGCCTAGCGTTGTCGTGCCTTAGCCTTGCCTCGCCTAACCGTGCCTTGCCTTGCGTTACCCTTTCCTTGCCTTGCCGTGCATTGCCAAGCCGTGCGTTGTCGTGCATTAGCCTCGCCTTGCCTCACCGTGCCTTGCCTTGCGTTACCCTTTCCTTGCCTGGCCGTGCATTGCTTAGCCTTGCGTTGCCGTACCTTAGCCTTGTTTCCCCTTGCCGTGCCGTGCCTTTTGTTACACTTGCCTTGCCTTGCTTTGCCTTGCCTTCCTTTCCTTCCGTTACTCTTTCCTTGCCTAGCCGTGTACTGCGTAGCCTTGCGTTGTCGTGCATTACCCTTGCCTCGCCTGACCGTGCCTTGCCTTGCGTTACCCTTTCCTTGCCTTGCCGTGCATTGCCTAGCCCTGCGTTGTCGTGCCTTAGCCTTGTTTCCCCTTACCGTGCCGTTCCTTCCGTTACCTTGCCTTGCCTTGCTTTGCCTTGCCTTCCTTTCCTTCCGTTACTCTTTCCTTGCCTAGCCGTGTACTGCGTAGCCTTGCGTTGTCGTGCATTACCCTTGCCTCGCCTGACCGTGCCTTGCCTTGCGTTACCCTTTCCTTGCCTTGCCGTGCATTGACTAGCCCTGCGTTGTCGTGCCTTAGCCTTGTTTCCCCTTACCGTGCCGTTCCTTCCGTTACCCTTGCCTTCCCCTGCTTTCCCTTGCCTTCCTTGCCTTCCGTTACTCTTTGCTTGCCTTCCGTGCATTGCCTAGCCTTGCGTTGTCGTGCCTTAGCCTTGCGTCGCCTGACCGTGCATTGCCTTGCGTTACCCTTTCCTTGCCTTGCCGTGCATTGCCTAGCCGTGCGTTGTCGTGCATCATCCTTGCCTTGCCTCACCGTGCCTTGCCTTGCGTTACCCTTTCCTTGCCTTGCCGTGCATTGCCTAGCCGTGCGTTGCCGTGCCTTAGCCTTGTTTCCCCTTGCCGTGCCGTTCCTTCCGGTAACCTTGCCTTGCCTTGCTTTCCCTTGCCTTCCTTGCATTCCGTTATTCTTTGCTTGCCTTCCGTGCATTGCCTAGCCTTGCGTTGTCGTGCCTTAGCCTTGCCTCGCCTGACCGTGCCTTGCCTTGCGTTACCCTTACCTTGCCTTGCCCTGCATTGCCTAGCCGTTCGTTGTCGTGCCTTAGCCTTGTTTGCCCTTGCCGTGCCGTTCCTTCCGTTACCCTTGCCTTGCTTTCCCTTGCCTTCCTTGCCTTCCGTTACACTTTACTAGCCTTCCGTGAATTGCCTAGCCGTGCGTTGTCGTGCATTAGCCTCGCCTTGCCTTACCGGGCCTTGCCTTGCGTTACCCTTTCCTTGCCTGGCCGTTCATTGCTTAGCCTTGCGTTGCCATGCCTTAGCCTTGTTTCCCCTTGCCGTGCCGTGCCTTTTGTTACACTTGCCTTGACTTGTTTGCCTTGCCTTTATTTCCTTCCGTTACTCTTTCCTTGCCTAGCCGTGCACTGCGTAGCCTTGCGTTGTCGTGCCTTAGCCTTGCCTCGCCTGACCGTGCCTTGCCTTGCGTTACCCTTTCCTTGCCTTGCCGTGCATTGCCTAGCCCTGCGTTGCCGTGCCTTAGCCTTGTTTCCCCTTGCCGTGCCGTTCCTTCCGTTACCCTTGCCTTGACTTGCTTTCCCTTGCCTTCCTTGCCTTCCGTTACTCTTTGCTTGCCTTCCGTGCATTGCCTAGCCTTGCGTTGTCGTGCATTAGCCTTGCCTCCCGAAACCGTGCCTTGCCTTGCGTTACCCTTTCCTTGCCTTGCCCTGCATTGCCTAGAACTGTGTTGTCGTGCCTTAGCCTTGTTTCCCATTACCGTGCCGTTCCTTCCGTTACCCTTGCCTTCCCCTGCTTTCCTTTGCATTCCTTGCCTTCCGTTACTCTTTGCTTGCCTTCCGTGCATTGCCTAGCCTTGCGTTGTCGTGCCTTAGCCTTCTTTCCCCTTGCCGTGCCGTGCCTTTTGTTACACTTGCCTTGCCTTGCTTTGCCTTGCCTTCCGTTCCTTCCGTTACTCTTTCCTTGCGTAGCCGTGCACTGCCTAGCCTTGCGATGTCGTGCATTAGCTTTGCCTCGCCTGACAGTGCCTTGCCTTGCGTTACCCTTTCCTTTCCTTGCCGTGCATTGCCTAGCCCTGCGTTGCCTTGCCTTAGAATTGTTTCCCCTTGCCGAGCCGTTGCTTCCGTTACCCTTCCCTTGCCTTGGTTTCCCTTGCCTTCCTTGCCTTCCGTTACTCTTTGCTTGCCTTCCGTGCATTGCCTAGCCGTGCGTTGTCGTGCATTAGCCTTGTCTTGCCTTACCTTGCCTCGCCTTGCGTTACCCTTTCCTTGCCTGGCCGTGCATTGCCTAGCCGTGCGTTGCCGTTCCTTAGCCTTGTTTCCCCTTGCCGTGCCTTGCCTTTTGTTACACTTGCCTTGCCTTGCTTTGCCTTGCCTTCCTTTCCTTCCGTTACTCTTTCCTTGCCTAGCCGTGCACTGCCTATCCTTGCGTTGTCGTGCATTACCCTTGCCTCCCCAAACCGTGCCTTGCCTTGCGTTACCATTTCCTTGCCTTGCCCTGCATTGCCTAGCCCTGTGTTGTCGTGCCTTAGCCTTGTTTCCCCTTGCCGTGCCGTGCCTTTTGTTACACTTGCCTTGCCTTGTTTGCCTTGCCTTTATTTCCTTCCGTTACTCTTTCCTTGCCTAGCCGTGCACTGCGTAGCCGTGCGTTGTCGTGCATCAGCCTTGCCTCGCCTGACCGTGCCTTGTCTTGCGTTACCCTTTCCTTGCCTTGCCGTGCATTGCCTAGCCGTGCGTTTTCGTGCATCAGCCTTGCCTTGCCTCACCGTGCCTTGCCTTGCGTTACCCTTTCCTTGCATTGCCGTGCATTGCCTAGCCCTGCGTTGCCGTGCCTTAGCCTTGTTTCCCCTTGCCGTGCCGTTCCTTCCGTTACCCTTGCCTTGCCTTGCTTTCCCTTGCCTTCCTTGCCTTCCGTTACTCTTTGCTTGTCTTCCGTGCATTGCCTAGCCTTGCGTTGTCGTGCCTTAGCCTTGCCTCGCCTGACCGTGCCTTGCCTTGCGTTACCCTTACCTTGCCTTGCCCTGCATTGCCTAGCCGTTCGTTGTCGTGCCTTAGCCTTGTTTGCCCTTGCCGTGCCGTTCCTTCCGTTACCCATGCCTTGCTTTCCCTTGCCTTCCTTGCCTTCCGTTACTCTTTGCTTGCCTTCCGTGCATTGCCTAGCCTTGCGTTGTCGTGTCTTACCCTTTTTTCACCTTGCCATAGCCTTGCTTGCGTTGCCTTGCTTTGCCTTGCCTTCCTTGCCTTCCGTTACTCTTTGCTTCCCTTCCGTGCATTGCCTAGCCTTGCGTGGTCGTGCCTTAGCCTTTTTTCACCTTGCCATAGCCTTGCTTGCGTTGCCTTGCTTTGCCTTGCATTCCTTGCCTTCCGTTACTCTTTGCTTGCCTTCCGTGCATTGCCTAGCCGTGCGTTGTCGTGCATTAGCCTCGCGTTTCCTTACCGTGCCTTGCCTTGCGTTACCCTTTCCTTGCCTGGCCGTTCATTGCTTAGCCTTGCGTTGCCGGGCCTTAGCCTTGTTTCCCCTTGCCGTGCCGTGCCTTTTGTTACACTTGCCTTGCCTTGTTTGCCTTGCCTTTATTTCCTTCCCTTACTCTTTCCTTGCCTAGCCGTGCACTGCGTAGCCTTGCGTTGTCGTGCATTACCCTTGCCTCGCCTGACCGTGCCTTGCCTTGCGTTACCCTTTCCTTGCCTTGCCGTGCATTGCCTAGCCCTGCGTTGTCGTGCCTTAGCCTTGTTTCCCCTTACCCTGCCGTTCCTTCCGTTACCCTTGCCTTCCCCTGCTTTCCCTTGCCTTCCTAGCCTTCCGTTACTCTTTGCTTGCCTTCCGTGCATTGCCTAGCCTTGCGTTGTCGTGCCTTAGACTTGCCTCGCCTGACCGTGCCTTGCCTTGCGTTACCCTTTCCTTGCCTTGCCGTGCATTGCCTAGCCGTGCGTTGTCGTGCATCAGCCTTGCCTTGCCTCACCGTGCCTTGCCTTCCGTTACCCTTTCCTTGCCTTGCCGTGCATTGCCTAACCCTGCGTTGTCGTGCCTTAGCCTTGTTTCCCCTTACCGTGCCGTTCCTTCCGTTACCCTTGCCTTCCCCTGCTTTCCTTTGCATTCCTTGCCTTCCGTTACTCTTTGCTTGCCTTCGGTGCATTGCCTAGCCTTGCGTTGTCGTGCCGTAGCCTTGTTTCCCCTTGCCGTGCCGTGCCTGTTGTTACACTTGCCTTGCCGTGCTTTGCCTTGCCTTCCTTTCCTTCCGTTACTCTTTCCTTGCGTAGCCGTGCACTGACTAGCCTTGCGATGTCGTGCATTAGCTTTGCCTCGCCTGACAGTGCCTTGCCTTGCGTTACCCTTTCCTTGCCTTGCCGTGCATTGCCTAGCCCTCCGTTGCCGTGCCTTAGCCTTGTTTCCCCTTGCCGAGCCGTTCCTTCCGTTACTCTTGCCTTGCCTTGGTTTCCCTTGCCTTCCTTGCCTTCCGTTACTCTTTGCGTGCCTTCCGTGCATTGCCTAGCCTTGCGTTGTCGTCATTAGCCTTGCCTCTCCTTACCGTGCCTCGCCTTGCGTTACCCTTTCCTTGCCTGGCCGTGCATTGCCTAGCCGTGCGTTGCCGGGCCTTAGCCTTGTTTCCCCTTGCCGTGCCGTGCCTTTTGTTACACTTGCCTTGCCTTGTTTGCCTTGCCTTTATTTCCTTCCGTTACTCTTTCCTTGCCTAGCCGTGCACTGCGTAGCCTTGCGTTGTCGTGCATTACCCTTGCCTCGCCTGACCGTGCCTTGCCTTGCGTTACCCTTTCCTTGCCTTGCAGTGCATTGCCTAGCAGTGCGTTGTCGTGCCTTAGCCTTGTTTCCCCTTGCCGTGCCGTTCTTTCCGTTACCATTGCCTTGCCTTGCTTTCCCTTCCCTTCCTTGCCTTCCGTTACTCTTTGCTTGCCTTCCGTGCATTGCCTACCCTTGCCTTGTCGTGTCTTAGCCTTTTTTCAACTTGCCATAGCCTTGCTTGCGTTGCCTTGCTTTGCCTTGCCTTCCTTGCTTTCCGTTACTCTTTGCTTGCCTTCGGTGCATTGCCTAGCCTTGCGTGGTCGTGCCTTAGGCTTTTTTCACCTTGCCATAGCCTTGCTTGCGTTCTCTTGCTTTGCCTTGCATTCCTTGCCTTCCGTTACTCTTTGCTTGCTTTCCGTGCATTGCCTAGCCTTGCGTTGTCGTGCCTTAGCCTTGCCTCGCCTGACCGTGCCTTGCCTTGCGTTACGCTTTCCTTGCCTTGCAGTGCATTGCCTAGCAGTGCGTTGTCGTGCCTTAGCCTTGTTTCCCCTTGCCGTGCCGTTCCTTCCGTTACCCTTGCCTTGCCTTGCTTTCCCTTGCCTTCCTTGGTTTCCGTTACTCTTTGCTTGCCTTCCGTGCATTGCCTAGCCTTGCGCTGTCATGCATTAGCCTTGCCTTGCCTCAGAGTGCCTTGCCTTGCGTTACATTTTCCTTGGCTGGCCGTGCATTGCCTAGTCGTGCGTTGTGGTGCCTTAGCCTTGTTTCACATTGCCATAGCCTTGCTTCCTTTGCCTTGCTTTCCCTTGCCTTCCTTGCGTTCCGTTACTCTTTGCTTGCCTTCCGTGCATTGCCTAGCCTTGCGTTGTCGTGTCTTACCCTTTTTTCACCTTGCCATAGCCTTGCTTGCGTTGCCTTGCTTTGCCTTGCCTTCCTTGCCTTCCGTTACTCTTTGCTTCCCTTCCGTGCATTGCCTAGCCTTGCGTGGTCGTGCCTTAGCCTTTTTTCACCTTGCCATAGACTTGCTTGCGTTGCCTTGCTTTGCCTTGCCTTCCTTGCCTTCCGTTACTCTTTGCTTGCCTTCCGTGCATTGCCTAGCCTTGCGTTGTCGTGCATTAGCCTTCCCTCGCCTGACAGTGCCTTGCCTTGCGTTACCCTTTCCTTGCCTGGCCGTGCATTGCCTAGCCGTGCGTTGCCGTGCCTTAGCCTTTTTTCCCCTTGCCGTGCCGTGCCTTTTGTTACACTTGCCTTGCCTTGCTTTGCCTTGCCTTCCTTTCCTTCCGTTACTCTTTCCTTGCCTAGCCGTGCACTGCGTAGCCTTGCGTTTTCGTGCATCAGCCTTGCCTTGCCTCACCGTGCCTTGCCTTGCGTTACCCATTCCTTGCCTTGCCGTGCATTGCCTAGCCGTGCGTTGCCGTGCCTTAGCCTTGTTTCCCCTTGTCGTGCCGTTCATCCGTTACCCTTGCCTTGCCTTGCTTTCCCTTGCCTTCCTTGCCTTCCGTTACTCTTTGCTTGCCTTCCGTGCATTGCCTAGCCTTGCGTTGTCGTGCATTAGCCTTGCCTTCCCAAACCGTGCCTTGCCTTGCGTTACCCTTTCCTTGCCTTGCCCTGCATTGCCTAGCCCTGTGTTGTCGTGCCTTAGCCTTGTTTCCCCTTACCGTGCCGTTCCTTTCGTTACCCTTGCCTTCCCCTGCTTTCCCTTGCATTCCTTGCCTTCCGTTACTCTTTGCTTGCCTTCCGTGCATTACCTAGCCTTGCGTTGTCGTGCCTTAGCCTTGTTTCCCCTTGCCGTGCCGTGCCTGTTGTTACACTTGCCTTGCCATGCTTTTCCTTGCCTTCCTTTCCTTCCATTACTCTTTCCTTGCCTAGCCGTGCACTGCCTAGCCTTGCGATGTCGTGCATTAGCTTTGCCTCGCCTGACAGTGCCTTGCCTTGCGTTACCCTTTCCTTGCCTTGCCGTGCATTGCCTAGCCCTGCGTTGCCGTGCCTTAGCCTTGTTTCCCCTTACCGTGCCGTTCCTTTCGTTACCCTTGCCTTCCCCTGCTTTCCTTTGCATTCCTTGCCTTCCGTTACTCTTTGCTTGCCTTCCGTGCATTGCCTAGCCTTGCGTTGTCGTGCCTTAGCCTTGTTTCCCCTTGCCGTGCCGTGCCTGTTGTTACACTTGCCTTGCCGTGCTTTGCCTTGCCTTCCTTTCCTTCCGTTACTCTTTCCTTGCGTAGCCGTGCACTGCCTAGCCTTGCGATGTCGTGCATTAGCTTTGCCTCGCCTGACAGTGCCTTGCCTTGCGTTACCCTTTCCTTGCCTTGCCGTGCATTGCCTAGCCCTCCGTTGCCGTGCCTTAGCCTTGTTTCCCCTTGCCGAGCCGTTCCTTCCGTTACTCTTGCCTTGCCTTGGTTTCCCTTGCCTTCCTTGCCTTCCGTTACTCTTTGCGTGCCTTCCGTGCATTGCCTAGCCTTGCGTTGTCGTCATTAGCCTTGCCTCGCCTTACCGTGCCTCGCCTTGCGTTACCCTTTCCTTGCCTGGCCGTGCATTGCCTAGCCGTGCGTTGCCGTTCCTTAGCCTTGTTTCCCCATGCCGTGCCTTGCCTTTTGTTACACTTGCCTTGCCTTGCTTTGCCTTGCCTTCCTTTCCTTCCGTTACTCTTTCCTTGCCTAGCCATGCACTGCCTAGCCTTGCGTTGTCGTGCATTAGCCTTGCCTCCCCAAACCGTGCCTTGACTTGCGTTACCATTTCCTTGCCTTGCCCTGCATTGCCTAGCCGTGCGTTGCCGTGCCTTAGCCTTCTTTCCCCTTGCCGTGCCGTTCCTTCCGGTAAGCTTGCGTCGCCTTGCTTTCCGTGCCTTCCTTGCGTTCCGTTACTCTTTGCTTGCCTTCCGTGCATTGCCTAGCCTTGCGTTGTCGTGCCTTAGCCTTGCCTCGCCTGACCGTGCCTTGCCTTGCGTTACCCTTTCCTTGCCTTGCAGTGCATTGCCTAGCAGTGCGTTGTCGTGCCTTAGCCTTGTTTCCCCTTGCCGTGCCGTTCCTTCCGTTACCCTTGCCTTGCCTTGCTTTCCCTTGCCTTCCTTGGTTTCCGTTACTCTTTGCTTGCCTTCCGTGCATTGCCTAGCCTTGCGCTGTCATGCATTAGCCTTGCCTTGCCTCAGAGTGCCTTGCCTTGCGTTACATTTTCCTTGGCTGGCCGTGCATTGCCTAGTCGTGCGTTGTGGTGCCTTAGCCTTGTTTCACATTGCCATAGCCTTGCTTACTTTGCCTTGCTTTCCCTTGCCTTCCTTGCGTTCCGTTACTCTTTGCTTGCCTTCCGTGCATTGCCTAGCCTTGCGTTGTCGTGTCTTAGCCTTTTTTCACCTTGCCATAGCCTTGCTTGCGTTGCCTTGCTTTGCCTTGCCTTCCTTGCCTTCCGTTACTCTTTGCTTCCCTTCCGTGCATTGCCTAGCCTTGCGTGGTCGTGCCTTAGCCTTTTTTCACCTTGCCATAGACTTGCTTGCGTTGCCTTGCTTTGCCTTGCATTCCTTGCCTTCCGTTACTCTTTGCTTGCCTTCCGTGCATTGCCTAGCCTTGCGTTGTCGTGCCTTAGCCTTCCCTCGCCTGACAGTGCCTTGCCTTGCGTTACCCTTTCCTTGCCTGGCCGTGCATTGCTTAGTCTTGCGTTGCCGTGCCTTAGCCTTGTTTCCCCTTTCCGTGCCGTACCTTTTGTTACACTTGCCTTGCCTTGCTTTGCCTTGCCTTCCTTTCCTTCCGTTACTCTTTCCTTGCCTAGCCGTGCACTGCGTAGCCTTGCGTTTTCGTGCATCAGCCTTGCCTTGCCTCACCGTGCCTTGCCTTGCGTTACCCATTCCTTGCCTTGCCGTGCATTGCCTAGCCGTGCGTTGCCGTGCCTTAGCCTTGTTTCCCCTTGTCGTGCCGTTCATCCGTTACCCTTGCCTTGCCTTGCTTTCCCTTGCCTTCCTTGCCTTCCGTTACTCTTTGCTTGCCTTCCGTGCATTGCCTAGCCTTGCGTTGTCGTGCATTAGCCTTGCCTTCCCAAACCGTGCCTTGCCTTGCGTTACCCTTTCCTTGCCTTGCCCTGCATTGCCTAGCCCTGTGTTGTCGTGCCTTAGCCTTGTTTCCCCTTACCGTGCCGTTCCTTTCGTTACCCTTGCCTTCCCCTGCTTTCCTTTGCATTCCTTGCCTTCCGTTACTCTTTTCTTGCCTTCCGTGCATTACCTAGCCTTGCGTTGTCGTGCCTTAGCCTTGTTTCCCCTTGCCGTGCCGTGCCTGTTGTTACACTTGCCTTGCCGTGCTTTGCCTTGCCTTCCTTTCCTTCCGTTACTCTTTCCTTGCGTAGCCGTGCACTGCCTAGCCTTGCGATGTCGTGCATTAGCTTTGCCTCGCCTGACAGTGCCTTGCCTTGCGTTACCCTTTCCTTGCCTTGCCGTGCATTGCCTAGCCCTCCGTTGCCGTGCCTTTGCCTTGTTTCCCCTTGCCGAGCCGTTCCTTCCGTTACTCTTGCCTTGCCTTGGTTTCCCTTGCCTTCCTTGCCTTCCGTTACTCTTTGCGTGCCTTCTGTGCATTGCCTAGCCTTGCGTTGTCGTCATTAGCCTTGCCTCGCCTTACCGTGCCTCGCCTTGCGTTACCCTTTCCTTGCCTGGCCGTGTATTGCCTAGCCGTGCGTTGCCGTTCCTTAGCCTTGTTTCCCCTTGCCGTTCCTTGCCTTTTGTTACACTTGCCTTGTCTTGCTTTGCCTTGCCTTCCTTTCCTTCCGTTACTCTTTCCTTGCCTAGCCGTGCATTGCCTAGCCTTGCGTTGTCGTGCATTAGCCTTGCCTCCCCAAACCGTGCCTTGACTTGCGTTACCATTTCCTTGCCTTGCCCTGCATTGCCTAGCCGTCCGTGGCCGTGCCTTAGCCTTCTTTCCCCTTGCCGTGCCGTTCCTTCCGGTAAGCTTGCGTCGCCTTGCTTTCCCTTGCCTTCCTTGCGTTCCGTGACTCTTTGCTTGCCTTCCGTGCATTGCCTAGCCTTGCGTTGTCGTGCCTTAGCCTTGCCTCGCCTGACCGTGCCTTGCCTTGCGTTACCCTTTCCTTGCCTTGCAGTGCATTGCCTAGCAGTGCGTTGTCGTGCCTTAGCCTTGTTTCCCCTTGCCGTGCCGTTCTTTCCGTTACCATTGCCTTGCCTTGCTTTCCCTTCCCTTCCTTGCCTTCCGTTACTCTTTGCTTGCCTTCCGTGCATTGCCTACCCTTGCCTTGTCGTGTCTTAGCCTTTTTTCAACTTGCCATAGCCTTGCTTGCGTTGCCTTGCTTTGCCTTGCCTTCCTTGCTTTCCGTTACTCTTTGCTTGCCTTCGGTGCATTGCCTAGCCTTGCGTGGTCGTGCCTTAGCCTTTTTTCACCTTGCCATAGCCTTGCTTGCGTTCCCTTGCTTTGCCTTGCATTCCTTGCCTTCCGTTACTCTTTGCTTGCCTTCCGTGCATTGCCTAGCCTTGCGTTGTCGTGCCTTAGCCTTGCCTCGCCTGACCGTGCCTTGCCTTGCGTTACCCTTTCCTTGCCTTGCAGTGCATTGCCTAGCAGTGCGTTGTCGTGCCTTAGCCTTGTTTCCCCTTGCCGTGCCGTTCCTTCCGTTACCCTTGCCTTGCCTTGCTTTCCCTTGCCTTCCTTGGTTTCCGTTACTCTTTGCTTGCCTTCCGTGCATTGCCTAGCCTTGCGCTGTCATGCATTAGCCTTCCCTTGCCTCAGAGTGCCTTGCCTTGCGTTACATTTTCCTTGGCTGGCCGTGCATTGCCTAGTCGTGCGTTGTGGTGCCTTAGCCTTGTTTCACATTGCCATAGCCTTGCTAGCTTTGCCTTGCTTTCCCTTGCCTTCCTTGCGTTCCGTTACTCTTTGCTTGCCTTCCGTGCATTGCCTAGCCTTGCGTTGTCGTGTCTTAGCCTTTTTTCACCTTGCCATAGCCTTGCTTGCGTTGCCTTGCTTTGCCTTGCCTTCCTTGCCTTCCGTTACTCTTTGCTTCCCTTCCGTGCATTGCCTAGCCTTGCGTGGTCGTGCCTTAGCCTTTTTTCACCTTGCCATAGATTTGCTTGCGTTGCCTTGCTTTGCCTTGCATTCCTTGCCTTCCGTTACTCTTTGCTTGCCTTCCGTGCATTGCCTAGCCTTGCGTTGTCGTGCCTTAGCCTTCCCTCGCCTGACAGTGCCTAGCCTTGCGTTACCCTTTCCTTGCCTGGCCGTGCATTGCTTAGTCTTGCGTTGCCGTGCCTTAGCCTTGTTTCCCCTTTCCGTGCCGTACCTTTTGTTACACTTGCCTTGCCTTGCTTTGCCTTGCCTTCCTTTCCTTCCGTTACTCTTTCCTTGCTTAGCCGTTCACTGCGTAGCCTTGCGTTTTCGTGCATCAGCCTTGCCTTGCCTCACCGTGCCTTGCCTTGCGTTACCCATTCCTTGCCTTGCCGTGCATTGCCTAGCCGTGCGTTGCCGTGCCTTAGCCTTGTTTCCCCTTGTCGTGCCGTTCATCCGTTACCCTTGCCTTGCCTTGCTTTCCCTTGCCTTCCTTGCCTTCCGTTACTCTTTGCTTGCCTTCCGTGCATTGCCTAGCCTTGCGTTGTCGTGCATTAGCCTTGCCTTCCCAAACCGTGCCTTGCCTTGCGTTACCCTTTCCTTGCCTTGCCCTGCATTGCCTAGCCCTGTGTTGTCGTGCCTTAGCCTTGTTTCCCCTTACCGTGCCGTTCCTTTCGTTACCCTTGCCTTCCCCTGCTTTCCTTTGCATTCCTTGCCTTCCGTTACTCTTTGCTTGCCTTCCGTGCATTGCCTAGCCTTGCGTTGTCGTGCCTTAGCCTTGTTTCCCCTTACCGTGCCGTTCCTTTCGTTACCCTTGCCTTCCCCTGCTTTCCCTTGCATTCCTTGCCTTCCGTTACTCTTTGCTTGCCTTCCGTGCATTGCCTAGCCTTGCGTAGTCGTGCCTTAGCCTTGCCTCGCCTGACCGTGCCTTGCCTTGCGTTACCCTTTCCTTGCCTTGCAGTGCATTGCCTAGCCGTTCGTTGTCGTGCCTTTGCCTTGTTTGCCCTTGCCGTGCCGTTCCTTCCGTTACCCTTGCCTTGCTTTCCCTTGCCTTCCTTGCCTTCCGTTACTCTTTGCTAGCCTTCCGTGCATTGCCTAGCCTTGCGTTGTCGTGTCTTAGCCTTTTTTCACCTTGCCATAGCCTTGCTAGCGTTGCCTTGCTTTGCCTTGCATTCCTTGCCTTCCGTTACTCTTTGCTTGCCTTCCGTGCATTGCCTAGCCTTGCGCTGTCGTGCATTAGCCTTGCCTTGCCTCACAGTGCCTTGCCTTGCGTTACCTTTTCCTTGGCTGGCCGTGCATTGCCTAGCCGTGCGTTGTGGTGCCTTAGCCTTGTTTCAACTTGCCATAGCCTTGCTTGCGTTGCCTTGCTTTCCTTGCCTTCCGTTACTCTTTGCTTGCCTTCCGTGCATTGCCTAGCCTTGCGTTGTCGTGCCTTAGCCTTTTTTCACCTTGCAATAGCCTTGCTTGCGTTGCCTTGCTTTGCCTTGCATTCCTTGCCTTCCGTTACTCTTTGCTTGCCTTCCGTGCATTGCCTAGCCTAGCGTTGTCGTGCCTTAGCCTTGCCTCGCCTAACCGTGCCTTGCCTTGCGTTACCCTGTCCTTACCTTGCCGTGTATTGCCAAGCCGTGCGTTGTCGTGCATTAGCCTTGCCTTGCCTCACCGTGCCTTGCCTTGCGTTACCCTTTCCTTGCCTGGCCGTGCATTGCCTAGCCCTGCGTTGTCGTGCCTTAGCCTTGTTTCCCCTTGCCGTGCCGTGCCTTTTGTTACACTTGCCTTGCCTTGCTTTGCCTTGCCTTCCTTTCCTTCCGTTACTCTTTCCTTGCCTAGCCGTGTACTGCGTAGCCTTGCGTTGTCGTGCATTACCCTTGCCTCGCCTGACCGTGCCTTGCCTTGCGTTACCCTTTCCTTGCCTTGCCGTGCATTGCCTAGCCCTGCGTTGTCGTGCCTTAGCCTTGTTTCCCCTTACCGTGCCGTTCCTTCCGTTACCCTTGCTTTCCCCTGCTTTCCCTTGCCTTCCTTGCCTTCCGTTACTCTTTGCTTGCCTTTCGTGCATTGCCTAGCCGTGCGTTGTCGTTCATCAGCCTTGCCTTGCCTCACCGTGCCTTGCCTTGCGTTACCCTTTCCTTGCCTTGCCGTGCATTGCCTAGCCGTGCGTTGTCGTGCCTTAGCCTTGTTTCCCCTTGCCGTGCCGTTCCTTCCGTTACACTTGCCTTTTCTTCCTTTCCCTTGCCTTCCTTACCTTCCGTTACTCTTTGCTTGCCTTCCGTGCATTGCCTAGCCTTGCGTTGTTGTGCCTTAGCCTTGCCTCGCCTGAACGTGCTTTCCCATGCGTTACCCTTTCCTTGCCTTGCCGTGCATTGCCTAGCCTGCGTTGCCGTGCCTTAGCCTTGTTTCCCCTTGCCGTGCCGTTCCTTCCGTTACCCTGGCCTTTCCTTCCTTTTCCTTGCCTTGCTTACCTTCCGTTACTCTTTGCTTGCCTTCCCTCAATTTCCTAGCCTTGCGTTGTCGTGCCTTAGCCTTATCTCGCCTGACCTTGCCTTCCTTTGCTTTAAGCTTTCCTTGCATTGTCGTGCATTGCCTAGCCTTGCGTTTTCGTGCATTAGCCTTGCCTAGCCTCACCGTGCCTTTCCTTGCGTTACCCTTTGCTTGCCTTGCCGTGCATTGCCTAGCCGTGCCTTGTCGTGCCTTAGCCTTGTTTCCCCTTGCCGTGCGGTTCCTTCCGTTACACTTGCCTTTCTTTGCTTTCCCTTTCCTTCCTTACCTTCCGTTTCTCTTTGCTTGCCTTCCGTGCATTGCCTAGCCTTGGGTTGTCGTGCCTTAGCCTTGCCTCGCCTGACCGTGCTTTCCCATGCGTTACCCTTTCCTTGCCTTGCCGTGCATTGCCTAGCGTGCGTTGTCGTGCCTTAGCCTTGTTTCCCCTTGCCGTGCCGTTCCTTCCGTTACCATTGCCTTTCCTTGCTTTCCCTTGCCTTCCTTACCTTCCGTTACTCTTTGCTTGCCTTCCGTGCATTGCCTAGCCTTGCGTTGTCGTGCCTTAGCCTTATCTCGCCTAAGCGTGTCTTCCTTTGCTTTAAGCTTTCCTTGCATTGTCGTGCATTGCCTAGCCTTGCGTTGTCGTGCATTAACCTTGCCTAGCCTCACCGTGCCTTGCGTTGCGTTACCCTTTCCTTGCCTTGCCGTGCATTTCCTAGCCGTGTGTTGTCGTGCCTTAGCCTTGTTACCCCTTCCCGTGCCGTTCCTTCCGTTACCCTTGCCTTCCCTTGCTTTCCCTTTCCTTCCTTGCATTCCGTTACTCCTTGCTTGCTTTCCGTGCATTGCCTAGCCTTGCGTTGGCTTTCCTTAGCCTTGCCTCGCCTGACCGTGCTTTCCCATGCGTTACCCTTTCCTTGCCTTGCCGTGCATTGCCTAGCGTGCGTTGTCGTGCCTTAGCCTTGTTTCCCCTTGCCGTGCCGTTCCTTCCGTTACCCTTGCCTTCCCTTGCTTTCCCTTTCCTTCCTTGCATTCCGTTACTCCTTGCTTGCTTTCCTTGCATTGCCTAGCCTTGCGTTGGCTTTCCTTAGCCTTGCCTAGCCTCACCGTGCCTTGCCTTGCGTTACCCTTTCCTTGCCTTGCCGTGCATTTCGTAGCCGTGTGTTGTCGTGCCTTACCCTTGTTTCCCCTTGCCGTTGCGTGCCTTTTGTTACACTTGCCTTGCCTGGCTTTGCCTTGCCTTCCTTTCCTTCCGTTACTATTTCCTTGCCTTGCCGTGCATTGCCTAGCCCTGCGTTGTCGTGCCTTAGCCTTGTTACCCCTTGCCGTGCCGTTCATTCCATTACCCTTGCCTTCCCTTGCTTTCCCTTGCCTTCCTTGCGTTCCGTTACTCTTTGCTTGCTTTCCGTGCATTGCCTAGCCTTGCGTTGTCATGCCCTAGGCTTGCCTCGCCTGACCGTTCTTTCCCATGCGTTACCCTTTCCTTGCCTTGCCGTGCATTGCCTAGCGTGCGTTGTCGTGCCTTAGCCTTGTTTCCCCTTGCCGTGCCGTTCCTTCCGTTACACTTGCCTTTCTTTGCTTTCCCTTGCCTTCCTTACCTTCCGTTACTCTTTGCTTACCTTCCGTGCATTGCCTATCCTTGCGTTGTCGTGCCTTAGCCTTATCTCGCCTGACCGTGCCTTCCTTTGCTTTAAGCTTTCCTTGCCTTGCCGTGCATTGCCTAGCCCTGCGTTGTCGTGCCTTAGCCTTGTTTCCCCTTACCGTGCCGTTCCTTCCGTTACCCTTGCCTTCCCCTGCTTTCCCTTGCCTTCCTTGCCTTCCGTTACTCTTTGCTTGCCTTCCGTGCATTGCCTAGCCTTGCGTTGTCGTGCCTTAGACTTGCCTCGCCTGACCGTGCCTTGCCTTGCGTTACCCTTTCCTTGCCTTGCCGTGCATTGCCTAGCCGTGCGTTGTCGTGCATCAGCCTTGCCTTGCCTCACCGTGCCTTGCCTTGCGTTACCCTTTCCTTGCCTTGCCGTGCATTGCCTAGCCCTGCGTTGCCGTGCCTTAGCCTTGTTTCCCCTTGCCGTGCCGTTCCTTCCGTTACCCTTGCCTTGCCTTGCTTTCCCTTGCCTTCCTTGCCTTCCGTTACTCTTTGCTTGTCTTCCGTGCATTGCCTAGCCTTGCGTTGTCGTGCATTAGCCTTGCCTCGCCTGACCGTGCCTTGCCTTGCGTTACCCTTTCCTTGCCTTGCAGTGCATTGGTAGCCGGTCGTTGTCGTGCCTTAGCCTTGTTTGCCCTTGCCGTGCCTTTCCTTCCGTTACCCTTGCCTTGCCTTGCTTTCCCTTGCCTTCCTTGCCTTCCGTTACTCTTTGCTTGCCTTCCGTGCATTGCCCAGCCTTGCGTTGTCGTGTCTTAGCCTTTTTTCACCTTGCCATAGCCTTGCTTGCGTTGCCTGGCTTTGCCTTGCCTTCCTTGCCTTCCGTTACTCTTTGCTTGCCTTCCGTGCATTGCCTAGCCTTGCGTGGTCGTGCCTTACCTTTTTTCACCTTGCCATAGCCTTGCTTGCGTTGCCTTGCTTTGCCTTGCATTCCTTGCCTTCCGTTACTCTTTGCTTGCCTTCCGTGCATTGCCTAGCCTTGGGTTGTCGTGCATTAGCCTTGCCTCCCCAAACCCTGCCTTGCCTTGCGTTACCCTTTCCTTGACTTGCCCTGCATTGCCTAGCCCTGTGTTGTCGTGCCTTAGCCTTGTTTCCCCTTGCCGTGCCGTTCCTTCCGTTACCCTTGCCTTGCCTTGCTTTCCCTTGCTTTTCTTGCCTTCCGTTACTCTTTGCTTTCCTTCCGTGCATTGCCTAGCCTTGCGTTGTCGTGCCTTAGCCTTGCCTCGCCTGACAGTGCCTTGCCTTGCGTTACCCTTTCCTTGCCTTGCCGTGCACTGCCAAGCCTTGCCTTGTCGGGCATTAGCCTTGCCTTGCCTGACGGTGCCTTGCCTGGCGTTACCCTTTCCTTGCCTTGCCGTGCATTGCCTAGCCGTGCGTTGTCGTGCCTTAGCCTTGTTTCCCCTTGCCGTGCCGTTCCTTCCGTTACCCTTGCCTTGCCTTGCTTTCCCTTGCCTTCCTTGGTTTCCATTACTCTTTGCTTGCCTTCCGTGCATTGCCTAGCCTTGCGCTGTCATGCATTAGCCTTGCCTTGCCTCACAGTGCCTTGCCTTGCGTTACCTTTTCCTTCGCTGGCCGTGCATTGCCTAGCCGTTCGTTGTGGTGCCTTAGCCTTGTTTCACCTTGCCATAGCCTTGCTTGCTTTGCCTTGCTTTGCCTTACCTTCCTTCCATTCCGTTACTCTTTGCTTGCCTTCCGTGCATTGCCTAGCCTTGCGTTGTCGTGCCTTAGCCTTTTTTCACCTTGCCATAGACCTGCTTGCGTTGCCTTGCTTTGCCTTGCCTTCCTTGCCTTCCGTTTCTCTTTGCTTGCCTTCCGTGCATTGCCTAGCCTTGCGTTGTCGTGCCTTAGCCTTGCCTCGCCTAACCGTGCCTTGCCTTGCGTTACCCTTTCCTTGCCTTGCCGTGCATTGCCTAGCCGTGCGTTGTCGTGCATCAGCCTTGCCTTGCCTTACCGTGCCTTACCTTGCGTTACCCTTTCCTTGCCTGGCCGTGCATTGCTTAGCCTTTCGTTGCCGTGCCTTAGCCTTGTTTCCCCTTGCCGTGCCGTGCCTTTGTTACACTTGCCTTGCCTTGCTTTTCCTTGCCTTCCTTTCCTTCCGTTACTCTTTCCTTGCCTAGCCGTGCACTGCCTAGCCTTGCGTTGTCGTGCCTTAGCCTTGCCTCGCCTGACCGTGCCTTGCCTTGCGTTACCCTTTCCTTGCCTTGCCGTGCATTGCCTAGCCGTGCGTTGTCGTGCATCAGCCTTGCCTTGCCTCAAGGTGCCTTGCCTTGCGTTACCTTTTCCTTGCCTTGCCGTGCATTGCCTAGCCGTGCGTTGCCGTGCCTTAGCCTTCTTTCCCCTTGCCGTGCCGTTCTTTCCGTTACCCTTGCCTTGCCTTGCTTTCCCTTGCCTTCCTTGGTTTCCGTTACTCTTTTCTTGCCTTCCGTGCATTGCCTAGCCTTGCGCTGTCGTGCATTAGCCTTGCCTTGCCTCAGAGTGCCTTGCCTTGCGTTACCTTTACCTTGGCTGGCCGTGCATTGTCTAGCCGTGCGTTGTGGTGCCTTAGCCTTGTTTCACCTTGCCATAGCCTTGCTTGCTTTGCCTTGCTTTGCCTTGCATTCCTTCCCTTCCGTTACTCTTTGCTTGCCTTCCGTGCATTGCCTAGCCTTGCGTTGTCGTGCCTTAGCCTTGCCTCGCCTGACAGTGCCTTGCCTTGCGTTACCCTTTCCTTGCCTGGCCGTGCATTGCTCAGTCTTGCGTTGCCGTGCCTTAGCCTTGTTTCCCCTTGCCGTGCCGTGCCTTTTGTTACACTTCCCTTGCCTTGCTTTGCCTTGCCTTCCTTTCCTTCCATTACTCTTTCCTTGCCTAGCCGTGCACTGCGTAGCCTTGCGTTTTCGTGCATTACTCTTGCATCGCCTGACCGTGCCTTGCCTTGCGTTACCCTTTCCTTGCCTTGCCGTGCATTGCCTAGCCCTTCGTTACCGTGCCTTAGCCTTGTTTCCCCTTACCGTGCCGTTCCTTCCGTTACCCTTCCCTTCCCCTGCTTTCCCTTGCCTTCCTTGCCTTCCGTTACTCTTTGCTTGCCTTGCGTTGTCGTGCCTTAGCCTTGCCTCCCCTGACCGTGCCTTGCCTTGCGTTACCCTTTCCTTGCCTTGCCGTGCATTGCCTAGCCGTGCGTTGTCGTGCATTAGCCTTGCCTTGCCTGACCGTGCCTTGCCTTGCGTTACCCTGTCCTTGCCTTGCCGTGCATTGCCTAGCCGTGCGTTGTCGTGCCTTAGCCTTGTTTCCCCTTGTCGTGCCGTTCCTTCCGTTACCCTTGCCTTGCCTTGCTGTCCCTTGCCTTCCTTGCCTTCCGTTACTCTTTGCTTGCCTTCCGTGCATTGCCTAGCCACGCGTTGTCGTGCATTAGCCTTGCCTCCCCAAACCGTGCCTTGCCTTGCGTTACCCTTTCCTTGCCTTGCCCTGCATTGCCTAGCCCTGTGTTGTCGTGCCTTAGCCTTGTTTCCCCTTACCGTGCCGTTCCTTTCGTTACCCTTGCCTTCCCCTGCTTTCCTTTGCATTCCTTGCCTTCCGTTACTCTTTGCTTGCCTTCCGTGCATTGCCTAGCCTTGCGTTGTCGTGCCTTAGCCTTGTTTCCCCTTGCCGTGCCGTGCCTGTTGTTACACTTGCCTTGCCATGCTTTTCCTTGCCTTCCTTTCCTTCCATTACTCTTTCCTTGCCTAGCCGTGCACTGCCTAGCCTTGCGCTGTCGTGCATTAGCCTTGCCTTGCCTCAGAGTGCCTTGCCTTGCGTTACCTTTTCCTTGGCTGGCCGTGCATTGTCTAGCCGTGCGTTGTGGTGCCTTAGCCTTGTTTCACCTTGCCATAGCCTTGCTTGCGTTGCCTTGCTTTGCCTTGCATTCTTTGCCTTCCGTTACTCTTTGCTTGCCTTCCGTGCATTGCCTAGCCTTGCGTTGTCGTGCCTTAGCCTTGCCTCGCCTGACAGTGCCTTGCCTTGCGTTACCCTTTCCTTGCCTGGCCGTGCATTGCTTAGTCTTGCGTTGCCGTGCCTTAGCCTTGTTTCCCCTTGCCGTGCCGTGCCTTTTGTTACACTTGCCTTGCCTTGCTTTGCCTTGCTTTCCTTTCCTTCCATTACTCTTTGCTTGCCTAGCCGTGCACTGCGTAGCCTTGCGTTTTCGTGCATTACCCTTGCATCGCCTGACCGTGCCTTGCCTTGCGTTACCCTTTCCTTGCCTTGCCGTGCATTGCCTAGCCCTTCGTTACCGTGCCTTAGCCTTGTTTCCTCTTGCCGAGCCGTTCCTTCCGTTACCCTTCCCTTCCCCTGCTTTCCCTTGGCTTCCTTGCCTTCCGTTACTCTTTGCTTGCCTTGCGTTGTCGTGTCTTAGCCTTGCCTCGCCTGACCGTGCCTTGCCTTGCGTTACCCTTTCCTTGCCTTGCCGTGCATTGCCTAGCCCTGCGTTGCCTTGCCTTACCCTTGTTTCCCCTTGCCGAGCCGTTGCTTCCGTTACCCTTCCCTTGCCTTGGTTTCCCTTGCCTTCCTTGCCTTCCGTTACTCTTTGCTTGCCTTCCGTGCATTGCCTAGCCTTGCGTTGTCGTGCATTAGCCTTGCCTCGCCTGACCGTGCCTTGCCTTGCGTTACCCTTTCCTTGCCTTGCCGTGCATTGCCTAGCCGTGCGTTGTCGTGCATTAGCCTTGTCTTGCCTTACCGTGCCTTGCCTTGCGTTACCCTTTCCTTGCCTGGCCGTGCATTGCTTAGCCATGCGTTGCCGTACCTTAGCCTTGTTTCCCCTTGCCGTTCCGTGACTTTTGTTACACTTGCCTTGCCTTGCTTTGCCTTGCCTTCCTTTCCTTCCGTTACTCTTTCCTTGCCTAGCCGTGCACTGCGTAGCCTTGCGTTGTCGTGCATTACCCTTGCCTCGCCTGACCGTGCCTTGCCTTGCGTTACCCTTTCCTTGCCTTGCCGTGCATTGCCTAGCCCTGCGTTGTCGTGCCTTAGCCTTGTTTCCCCTTACCGTGCCGTTCCTTCCGTTACCCTTGCCTTCCCCTGCTTTCCCTTGCCTTCCTTGCCTTCCGTTACTCTTTGCTTGCCTTTGGTGCATTGCCTAGCCGTGCGTTGTCGTGCATCAGCCTTGCCTTGCCTCACCGTGCCTTGCCTTACGTTACCCTTTCCTTGCCTTGCCGTGCATTGCCTAGCCGTGCGTTGCCGTGCTTTAGCCTTGATTGCCCTTGCCGTGCCGTTCCTTCCGTTACCCTTGCCTTGCTTTCCCTTGCCTTCCTTGCCTTCCGTTACTCTTTGCTTGCCTTCCGTGCATTGCCTAGCCTTGCGTTGTCGTGCCTTAGCCTTTTTTCACCTTGCCATAGCCTTGCTTGCGTTGCCTTGCTTTGCCTTGCCTTCCTTGCCTTCCGTTACTCTTTGCTTGCCTTCCGTGCATTGCCTAGCCTTGCGTTGTCGTGCCTTAGCCTTTTTTCAACTTGCCATAGCCTTGCTTGCGTTGCCTTGCTTTGCCTTGCATTCCTTGCCTTCCGTTACTCTTTGCTTGCCTTCCGTGCATTGCCTAGCCTTGCGTTGTCGTGCCTTAGCCTTTTTTCACCTTGCCATAGCCTTGCTTGCGTTGCCTTGCTTTCCCTTGCCTTCCTTTCCTTCCGTTACTCTTTCCCTGCCTAGCCGTGCACTGCCTAGCCTTGCGTTGTCGTGCATTAGCCTTGCCTCACCGTGCCTTGCCTTGCGTTACCCTTTCCTTGCCTTGCCGTGCATTGCCTAGCCGTGCGTTACCGTGCCTTAGCCTTGTTTCCCCTTGCCGTGCCGTTCCTTCCGTTAACCTTGCCTTGCCTTGCATTCCCTTGCCTTCCTTGCGTTCCGTTACTCTTTGCTTGCCTTCCGTGCATTGCCTAGCCTTGCGTTGTCGTGCCTTAGCCTTGCCTCGCCTGACCGTGCCTTGATTTGCGTTACCCTTTCCTTGCCTTGCCCTGCATTGCCTAGCCCTGTGTTGTCGTGCCTTAGCCTTGTTTCCCCTTGCCGTGCCGTTCCTTCCGTTACCCTTGCCTTGCTTTCCCTTGCCTTCCATGCCTTCCGTTACTCTTTGCTTGCCTTCCTTGCATTGCCTAGCCTTGCGTTGTCGTGTCTTAGCCTTTTTTCACCTTGCCATAGCCTTGCTTTCGTTGCCTTGCTTTGCCGTGCCTTCCTTGCCTTCCGTTATTCTTTGCTTGCCTTCCGTGCATTGCCTAGCCTTGCGTGGTCGTGCCTTAGCCTTGCCTCGCCTGACAGTGCCTTGCCTTGCGTTACCCTTTCCTTGCCTTGCCGTGCACTGCCAAGCCTTGCCTTGTCGTGCATTAGCCTTGCCTTGCCTGACCGTGCCTTGCCTGGCGTTACCCTTTCCTTGCCTTGCCCTGCATTGCCTAGCCCTGTGTTGTCGTGCCAAAGCCTTGTTTCCTCTTGCCGTGCCATTACTTCCGTTACCCTTGCCTTGCCTTGCTTTCCCTTGCCTTCCTTGGTTTCCGTTACTCTTTGCTTGCCTTCCGTGCATTGCCTAGCCTTGCGCTGTCGTGCATTAGCCTTGCCTTGCCTCACAGTGCCTTGCCTTGCGTTACCTTTTCCTTGGCTCGCCGTGCATTGCCTAGCCGTGCGTTGTGGTGCCTTAGCCTTGTTTCACCTTGCCATAGCCTTGCTTGCTTTGCCTTGCCTTCCTTGCCTTCCGTTACTCTTTGCTTGCCTTCCGTGCATTGCCTAGCCTAGAGTTGTCGTGCCTTAGCCTTGCCTCGCCTAACCGTGCTTTGCCTTGCGTTACCCTTTCCTTGCCTTGCCGTGCATTGCCAAGCCGTGCGTTGTCGTGCATTAGCCTCGCCTTGCCTTACCGTGCCTTGCCTTACGTTACCCTTTCCTTGCCTGGCCGTGCATTACTTAGCCGTGCGTTGCCGTACCTTAGCCTTGTTTCCCCTTGCCGTGCCGTGACTTTTGTTACACTTGCCTTGCCTTGCCTTGTCTTGCCTTCCTTTCCTTCCGTTACTCTTTCCTTGCCTAGCCGTGCACTGCGTAGCCTTGCGTTGTCGTGCATTAGCCTTGCCTCGCCTGACCCTGCCTTGCCTTGCGTTACCCTTTCCTTGCATTGCCGTGCATTGCCTAGCCGTGCGTTGTCGTGCCTTAGCCTTGCCTTGCCTTACCGTGCCTTGCCTTGCTTTACCCTTTCCTTGCCTGGCCGTGCATTGCCTAGCCGTGCGTTGTCGTGCATTAGCCTTGTCTTGCCTTACCGTGCCTTGCCTTGCGTTACCATTTCCTTGCCTTGCCCTGCATTGCCTAGCCGTGCGTTACCGTGCCTTAGCGTTGTTTCCCCTTGCCGTGCCGTTCCTTCCGTTAACCTTGCCTTGCCTTCCATTCCCTTGCCTTCCTTGCGTTCCGTTACTCTTTGCTTGCCTTCCGTGCATTGCCTAGCCTTGCGTTGTCGTGCCTTACCCTTGCCTCGCCTGACCGTGCCTTGCCTTGCGTTACCCTTACCTTGACTTGCCCTGCATTGCCTAGCCCTGTGTTGTCGTGCCTTAGCCTTGTTTCCCCTTACCGTGCCGTTCCTTTCGTTACCCTTGCCTTCCCCTGCTTTCCCTTGCATTCCTTGCCTTCCGTTACTCTTTGCTTGCCTTCCGTGCATTGCCTAGCCTTGCGTAGTCGTGCCTTAGCCTTGCCTCGCCTGACCGTGCCTTGCCTTGCGTTACCCTTTCCTTGCCTTGCAGTGCATTTCCTAGCCGTTCGTTGTCGTGCCTTAGCCTTGTTTGCCCTTGCCGTGCCGTTCCTTCCGTTACCCTTGCCTTGCTTTCCCTTGCCTTCCTTGCCTTCCGTTACTCTTTCCTTGCCTTCCGTGCATTGCCTAGCCTTGCGTTGTCGTGCCTTAGCCTTTTTTCACCTTGCCATAGCCTTGCTTGCGTTGACTTGCTTTGCCTTGCCTTCCTTGCCTTCCGTTACTCTTTGCTTGCCTTCCGTGCATTGCCTAGCCTTGCGTGGTCGTGCCTTAGCCTTTTTTCACCTTGCCATAGCCTTTCTTGCGTTGCCTTGCTTTGCCTTGCATTCCTTGCCTTCCGTTACTCTTTGCTTGCCTTCCGTGCATTGCCTAGCCTTGCGTTGTCGTGCCTTAGCCTTCCCTCGCCTGACACTGCCTTGCCTTGCGTTACCCTTTCCTTGCCTTGCCGTGCACTGCCAAGCCTTGCCTTGTCGTGCATTAGCCTTGCCTTGCCTGACCGTGCCTTGCCTGGCGTTACCCTTTCCTTGCCTTGCCGTGCATTGCCTAGCCGTGCGTTGTCGTGCCTTAGCCTTGTTTCCCCTTGCCGTGCCGTTCCTTCCGTTACCCTTGCCTTGCCTTGCTTTCCCTTGCCTTCCTTGCCTTCCGTTACTCTTTGCTTGCCTTCCGTGCATTGCCTAGCCTTGCGTTGTCGTGCATTAGCCTTGCCTTGCCTCACCGTGCCATGCCTTGCGTTACCTTTTCCTTGGCTGGCCGTGCATTGCCTAGCCGTGCGTTGCCGAGCCTTAGCCTTGTTTCACCTTGCCATAGCCTTGCTTGCTTTGCCTTGCCTTCCTTCCATTCCGTTACTCTTTGCTTGCCTTCCGTGCATTGCCTAGCCTTGCGGTGTCGTGCCTTAGCCTTTTTTCACCTTGCCATAGCCTTGCTTGCGTTGCCTTGCTTTGCCTTGCATTCCTTGCCTTCCGTTACTCTTTGCTTGCCTTCCGTGCATTGCCTAGCCTAGCGTTGTCGTGCCTTAGCCTTGCCTCGCCTGACCGTGCCTTGCCTTGCGTTACCCTTTCCTTGCCTTGCCGTGCATTGCCTAGCCGTGCGTTGTCGTGCATTAGCCTCGCCTTGCCTTACCGTGCCTTGCCTTGCGTTACCCTTTCCTTGCCTGGCCGTGCATTGCTTAGCCTTGCGTTGTGGTGCCTTAGCCTTGTTTCCCCTTGCTGTGCCGTGCCTTTTGTTACACTTGCCTTGCCTTGCTTTGCCTTGCCTTCCTTTCCTTCCGTTACTCTTTCCTTGCCTACCCGTGCACTGCGTAGCCTTGCGTTGTCGTGCATTACCCTTGCCTCGCCTGACCGTGCCTTGCCTTGCGTTACCCTTTCCTTGCCTTGCCGTGCATTGCCTAGCCCTGCGTTGTCGTGCCTTAGCCTTGTTTCCCCTTACCCTGCCGTTCCTTCCGTTACCCTTGCCTTCCCCTGCTTTCCCTTGCCTTCCTTGCCTTCCGTTACTCTTTGCTTGCCTTTCGTGCATTGCCTAGCCTTGCGTTGTCGTGCCTTAGCCTTGCGTCGCCTGACCGTGCCTTGCCTTGCGTTACCTTTCCTTGCCTTGCCGTGCATTGCCTAGCCGTGCGTTGTCGTGCATCAGCCTTGCCTTGCCTCACCGTGCCTTGCCTTGCGTTACCCTTTCCTTGCCTTGCCGTGCATTGCCTAGCCGTGCGTTGCCGTGCCTTAGCCTTGTTTCCCCTTGTCGTGCCGTTCCTTCCGGTAACCTTGACTTGCCTTGCTTTCCCTTGCCTTCCTTGCCTTCCGTTACTCTTTGCTTGCCTTCCGTGCATTGCCTAGACTTGCGTAGTCGTGCCTTAGCCTTGCCTCGCCTGACCGTGCCTTGCCTTGCGTTACACTTTCATTTCCTGGCCGTTCATTGCTTAGCCTTGCGTTGCCGTGCCTTAGCCTTGTTTCCCCTTGCCGTGCCGTGCCTTTTGTTATACTTGCCTTGCCTTGTTTGCCTTGCCTTTATTTCCTTCCGTTACTCTTTCCTTGCGTAGCCGTGCACTGCGTAGCCTTGCGTTGTCGTGCATTACCCTTGCCTCGCCTGACCGTGCCTTGCCTTGCGTTACCCTTTCCTTGCCTTGCCGTGCATTGCCTAGCCGTACGTTGCCGTGCCTTAGCCTTGTTTCCCCTTCCCGTGCCGTTCCTTCCGTTAACCTTGCCTTGCCTTGCATTCCCTTGCCTTCCTTGCGTTCCGTTACTCTTTGCTTGCCTTCCGTGCATTGCCTAGCCTTGCGTTGTCGTGCCTTAGCCTTGCCTCGCCTGACCGTGCCTTGCCTTGCGTTACCCTTTCCTTGCCTTGCCCTGCATTGCCTAGCCTTGCGTTGTCGTGCCTTAGCCTTGTTTCCCCATACCGTGCCGTTCCTTTCGTTACCCTTGCCTTCCCCTGCTTTCCCTTGCATTCCTTGCCTTCCGTTACTCTTTGCTTGCCTTTCGTGCATTGTCTAGCCTTGCGTAGTCGTGCCTTAGCCTTGCCTCGCCTGACCGTGCCTTGCCTTGCCTTACCCTTTCCTTGCCTTGCCGTGCATTGCCTAGCCGTGCGTTGTCGTGCATCAGCCTTGCCTTGCCTCAAGGTGCCTTGCCTTGCGTTACCTTTTCCTTGCCTTGCCGTGCATTGCCTAGCCGTGCGTTGCCGTGCCTTAGCCTTGTTTCCCCTTGCGTGCCGTTCCTTCCGTTACCCTTGCCTTGACTTGCTTTCCCTTGCCTTCCTTGGTTTCCGTTACTCTTTGCTTGCCTTCCGTGCATTGCCTAGCCTTGCGCTGTCGTGCATTAGCCTTGCCTTGCCTCAGAGTGCCTTGCCTTGCGTTACCTTTTCCTTGGCTGGCCGTGCATTGTCTAGCCGTGCGTTGTGGTGCCTTAGCCTTGTTTCACCTTGCCATAGCCTTGCTTGCTTTGCCTTGCTTTACCTTGCATTCCTTGCCTTCCGTTACTCTTTGCTTGCCTTCCGTGCATTGCCTAGCCTTGCGTTGTCGTGCCTTAGCCTTGCCTCGCCTGACAGTGCCTTTCCTTGCGTTACCCTTTCCTTGCCTGGCCGTGCATTGCTTAGTCTTGCGTTGCCGTGCCTTAGCCTTGTTTCCCCTTGCCGTGCCGTGCCTTTTGTTACACTTGCCTTGCCTTGCTTTGCCTTGCCTTCCTTTCCTTCCATTACTCTTTCCTTGCCTAGCCGTGCACTGCGTAGCCTTGCGTTTTCGTGCATTACCCTTGCATCGCCTGACCGTGCCTTGCCTTGCGTTACCCTTTCCTTGCCTTGCCGTGCATTGCCTAGCCCTTCGTTACCGTGCCTTAGCCTTGTTTCCCCTTGCCGAACCGTTCCTTCCGTTTCCCCTCCCTTCCCCTGCTTTCCCTTGGCTTCCTTGCCTTCCATTACTCTTTGCTTGCCTTGCGTTGTCGTGCCTTAGCCTTGCCTCGCCTGACCGTGCCTTGCCTTGCGTTACCCTTTCCTTGCCTTGCCGTGTATTGCCTAGCCGTGCGTTGTCGTGCATTAGCCTTGCCTTGCCTCACCGTGCCTTGCCTTGCGTTACCCTTTCCTTACCTTGCCGTGCATTGCCTAGCCCTTCGTTACCGTGCCTTAGCCTTGTTTCCCCTTGCCGAGCCGTTCCTTCCGTTACCCTTCCCTTCCCCTGCTTTCCCTTGCCTTCCTTGCCTTCCGTTACTCTTTGCTTGCCTTCCGTGCATTGCCTAGCCTTGCGTTGTCGTGCCTTAGCCTTGCCTCGCCTGACCGTGCCTTGCCTTGCGTTACCCTTTCCTTGCCTTGCCGTGCCTTGCCTAGCCGTGCATTGTCGTGTCTTAGCCTTGTTTCCCCTTGTCGTGCCGTTCCTTCGGTTACCCTTGCCTTGCCTTGCTTTCCCTTGCCTTCCTTGCCTTCCGTTACTCTTTGCTTGCCTTCCGTGCATTGCCTAGCCTTGCGTTGTCGTGCATTAGCCTTGCCTCCCCAAACCGTGCCTTGCCTTGCGTTACCCTTTCCTTGCCTTGCCGTGCCTTGCCTAGCCGTGCGTTGTCGTGCCTTAGCCTTGTTTCCCCTTGTCGTGCCGTTCCTTCCGTTACCCTTGCCTTGCCTTGCTTTCCCTTGCCTTCCTTGCCTTCCGTTACTCTTTGCTTGCCTTCCGTGCATTGCCTAGCCTTGCGTTGTCGTGCATTAGCCTTGCCTCCCCAAACCGTGCCTTGCCTTGCGTTACCCTTGCCTTGCCCTGCATTGCCTAGCCCTGTGTTGTCGTGCCTTAGCCTTGTTTCCCCTTACCGTGCCGTTCCTTCCGTTACCCTTCCCTTCCCCTGCTTTCCCTTGCCTTCCTTGCCTTCCGTTACTCTTTGCTTGCCTTCCGTGCATTGCCTAGCCTTGCGCTGTCGTGCCTTAGCCTTGCCTCGCCTGACCGTGCCTTGCCTTGCGTTACCTTTCCTTGCCTTGCCGTGCATTGCCTAGCCGTGCGTTGTCGTGCATCAGCCTTGCCTTGCCTCACAGTGCCTTGCCTTGCGTTACCTTTTCCTTGGCTGGCCGTGCATTGCCTAGCCGTGCGTTGTGGTGCCTTAGAATTGTTTCCCCTTGCCGAGCCGTTGCTTCCGTTACCCTTCCCTTGCCTTGGTTTCCCTTGCCTTCCTTGCCTTCCGTTACTCTTTGCTTGCCTTTCGTGCATTGCCTAGCCTTGCGTTGTCGTGCCTTAGCCTTGCCTCGCCTGACCGTGCCTTGCCTTGCCTTACCCTTTCCTTGCCTTGCCGTGCATTGCCTAGCCGTGCGTTGTCGTGCATTAGCCTTGCCTTGCCTGACCGTGCCTTGCCTTGCGTTACCCTTTCCTTGCCTTGCCGTGCATTGCCTAGCCGTGCGTTGCCGTGCCTTAGCCTTGTTTCCCCTTACCGTGCCGTTCCTTCCGTTACCCTTGCCTTGCCTTGCTTTCCCTTCCTTTCATTGCCTTCCGTTACTCTTTGCTTTCCTTCCGTGCATTGCCTAGCCTTGCGTTGTCGTGCCTTAGCCTTTTTTCACCTTGCCATAGCCTTGCTTGCCTTGCCTTGCTTTGCCTTGCCTTCCTTGCCTTCCGTTACTCTTTGCTTCCCTTCCGTGCATTGCCTAGCCTTGCGCGGTCGTGCCTTAGCCTTTTTTCACCTTGCCGTAGCCTTGCTTGCGTTGCCTTGCTTTGCCTTGCATTCCTTGCCTTCCATTACTCTTTGCTTGCCTTCGGTGCATTGCCTAGCCTTGCGTGGTCGTGCCTTAGCCTTTTTTCACCTTGCCATAGCCTTGCTTGCGTTGCCTTGCTTTGCCTTGCATTCCTTGCCTTCCGTTACTCTTTGTTTGCCTTCCGTGCATTGCCTAGCCTTGCGTTGTCGTGCATTAGCCTTGCCTCCCCAAACCGTGCCTTGCCTTGCGTTACCCTTTCCTTGCCTTGCCCTGCATTGCCTAGCCCTGTGTTGTCGTGCCTTAGCCTTGTTTCCCCTTGCCGTGCCGTTCCTTTCGTTACCCTTGCCTTCCCCTGCTTTCCCTTGCATTCCTTGCCTTCCGTTACTCTTTGCTTGCATTCCGTGCATTGCCTAGCCTTGCGTAGTCGTGCCTTAGCCTTGCCTCGCCTGACCGTGCCTTGCCTTGCGTTCCCCTTTCCTTGCGTTGCCGTGAATTGCCTAGCCGTGCGTTGTCGTGCATTAGCCTCGCTTTGCCTTACCGTGCCTTGCCTTGCGTTACCCTTTCCTTGCCTGGCCGTGCATTGCTTAGCCTTCCGTTGCCGTGCCTTAGCCTTTTTTCCCCTTGCCGTGCCGTGCCTTTTGTTACACTTGCCTTGCCTTGTTTGCCTTGCCTTTATTTCCTTCCGTTACTCTTTCCTTGCCTAGCCGTGCACTGCGTAGCCTTGCGTTGTCGTGCATTACCCTTGCCTAGCCGGACCGTGCCTTGCCTTGCGTTACCCTTTCCTTGCCTTGCCGTGCATTGACTAGCCCTGCGTTGTCGTGCCTTAGCCTTGTTTCCCCTTACCGTGCCGTTCCTTCCGTTACCCTTGCCTTCCCCTGCTTTCCCTTGCCTTCCTTGCCTTCCGTTACTCTTTGCTTGCCTTCCGTGCATTGCCTAGCCTTGCGTTGTCGTGCCTTAGCCTTGCGTCGCCTGACCGTGCATTGCCTTGCGTTACCCTTTCCTTGCCTTGCCGTGCATTGCCTAGCCGTGCGTTGTCGTGCATCATCCTTGCCTTGCCTCACCGTGCCTTGCCTTGCGTTACCCTTTCCTTGCCTTGCCGTGCATTGCCTAGCCGTGCGTTGCCGTGCCTTAGCCTTGTTTCCCCTTGCCGTGCCGTTCCTTCCGGTAACCTTGCCTTGCCTTGCTTTCCCTTGCCTTCCTTGCATTCCGTTATTCTTTGCTTGCCTTCCGTGCATTGCCTAGCCTTGCGTTGTCGTGCCTTAGCCTTGCCTCGCCTGACCGTGCCTTGCCTTGCGTTACCCTTACCTTGCCTTGCCCTGCATTGCCTAGCCGTTCGTTGTCGTGCCTTAGCCTTGTTTGCCCTTGCCGTGCCGTTCCTTCCGTTACCCTTGCCTTGCTTTCCCTTGCCTTCCTTGCCTTCCGTTACTCTTTGCTAGCCTTCCGTGCATTGCCTAGCCTTGCGTTGTCGTGTCTTAGCCTTTTTTCACCTTGCCATAGCCTTGCTTGCGTTGCATTGCTTTGCCTTGCCTTCCTTGCTTTCCGTTACTCTTTGCTTCCCTTCCGTGCATTGCCTAGCCTTGCGTGGTCGTGCCTTAGCCTTTTTTCACCTTGCCATAGCCTTGCTTGCGTTGCCTTGCTTTGCCTTGCATTCCTTGCCTTCCGTTACTCTTTGCTTGCCTTCCGTGCATTGCCTAGCCTTGCGTTGTCTTGCCTTAGCCTTTTTTCACCTTGCCATAGACTTGCTTGCTTTGCCTTGCTTTGCCTTGCATTCCTTGCCTTCCGTTACTCTTTGTTTGCCTTCCGTGCATTGCCTAGCCTTGCGTTGTCGTGCCTTAGCCTTGCCTCCCCAAACCGTGCCTTGCCTTGCGTTACCCTTTCCTTGCCTTGCCCTGCATTGCCTAGCCCTGCGTTGTCGTGCCTTAGCCTTGTTTCCCCTTGCCGTGCCGTTCCTTCCGTTACCCTTGCCTTGCCTTGCTTTCCCTTGCCTTCCTTGCCTTCCGTTACTCTTTGCTTGCCTTCCGTGCATTGCCTAGCCTTGCGTTGTCGTGCCTTAGCCTTGCCTCGCCTGACCGTGCCTTGCCTTGCGTTACCTTTTCCTTGCCTTGCCGTGCATTGCCTAGCCCTGCGTTGCCTTGCCTTAGCCTTGTTTCCCCTTGCCGAGCCGTTGCTTCCGTTACCTTCCCTTGCCTTGGTTTCCCTTGCCTTCCTTGCCTTCCGTTACTCTTTGCTTGCCTTCCGTGCATTGCCTAGCCTTGCGTTGTCGTGCATTAGCCTTGCCTTGCCTCACCGTGCCTTGCCTTGCGTTACCCTTTCCTTGCCTGGCAGTGAATTGCCTACCCGTGCGTTGCCGTGCCATAGCCTTGTTTCCCCTTGCCATGCCGTGCCTTTTGTTAGACTTGCCTTGCCTTGCTTTACCTTGCCTTCCTTTCCTTCCGTTACTCTTTCCTTGCCTAGCCGTGCACTGCCTATCCTTGCGTTGTCGTGCATTAGCCTTGCCTCCCCAAACCGTGCCTTGCCTTGCGTTACCATTTCCTTGCCTTGCCCTGCATTGCCTAGCCCTGTGTTGTCGTGCCTTAGCCTTGTTTCCCCTTCCCGTGCCGTGCCTTTTGTTACACTTGCCTTGCCTTGTTTGCCTTGCCTTTATTTCCTTCCGTTACTCTTTCCTTGCCTAGCCGTGCACTGCGTAGCCTTGCGTTGTCGTGCCTTAGCCTTGCCTCGCCTGACCGTGCCTTGCCTTGCGTTACCCTTTCCTTGCCTGGCCGTGCATTGCCTAGGCCTGCGTTGTCGTGCCTTAGCCTTGTTTCCCCTTTCCGTGCCGTTCCTTCCGTTACCCTTGCCTTGCCTTGCTTTCCCTTGCCTTCCTTGCCTTCCGTTACTCTTTGCTTGCCTTCCGTGCATTGCCTACCCTTGCGTTGTCGTGCCTTAGACTTGCCTCGCCTGACCGTGCCTTGCCTTGCGTTACCCTTTCATTGCCTTGCCGTGCATTGCCTAGCCGTGCGTTGTCGTGCATCAGCCTTGCCTTCCCTCACCGTGCCTTGCCTTGCGTTACCCTTTCCTTGCATTGCCGTGCATTGCCTAGCCCTGCGTTGCCGTGCCTTAGCCTTGTTTCCCCTTGCCGTGCCGTTCCTTCCGCTACCCTTGCCTTGCCTTGCTTTCCCTTGCCTTCCTTGCCTTCCGTTACTCTTTGCTTGTCTTCCGTGCATTGCCTAGCCTTGCGTTGTCGTGCCTTAGCCTTGCCTCGCCTGACCGTGCCTTGCCTTGCGTTACCCTTACCTTGCCTTGCCCTGCATTGCCTAGCCGTTCGTTGTCGTGCCTTAGCCTTGTTTGCCCTTGCCGTGCCGTTCCTTCCGTTACCCTTGCCTTGCTTTCCCTTGCCTTCCTTGCCTTCCGTTACTCTTTGCTTGCCTTCCGTGCATTGCCTAGCCTTGCGTTGTCGTGTCTTAGCCTTTTTTCACCTTGCCATAGTCTTGCTTGCGTTGCCTTGCTTTTCCTTGCCTTCCTTGCCTTCCGTTACTCTTTGCTTCCCTTCCGTGCATTGCCTAGCCTTGCGTGGTCGTGCCTTAGCCTTTTTTCACCTTGCCATAGCCTTGCTTGCGTTGCCTTGCTTTGCCTTGCATTCCTTGCCTTCCGTTACTCTTTACTTGCCTTCCGTGCATTGCCTAGCCTTGCGTTGTCGTGCATTAGCCTTGCCTCCCCAAACCGTGCCTTGCCTTGCGTTACCCTTTCCTTGCCTTGCCGTGCATTGCCTAGCGGTGCGTTGTCGTGCATTAGCCTCGCCTTGCCTTACCGTGCCTTGCCTTGCGTTACCCTTTCATTGCCTGGCCGTGCATTGCTTAGCCTTGCGTTGCCGTGCCTTAGCCTTGTTTCCCCTTGCCGTGCCGTGCCTTTTGTTACACTTGCCTTGCCTTGCTTTGCCTTGCCTTCCTTTCCTTGCGTTACTCTTTCCTTGCCTAGCCGTGCACTGCGTAGCCTTGCGTTGTCGTGCATTACCCTTGCCTCGCCTGACCGTGCCTTACCTTGCGTTACCCTTTCCTTGCCTTGCCGTGCATTGCCTAGCCGTGCGTTGCCGTGCCTTAGCCTTGTTTCCCCTTGCAGTGCCGTTCCTTCCGTTACCCTTCCCTTGCCTTGCTTTCCCTTGCCTTCCTTGGTTTCCGTTACTCTTTGCTTGCCTTCCGTGCATTGCCTAGCCTTGCGCTGTCGTGCATTAGCCTTGCCTTGCCTCAGAGTGCCTTGCCTTGCGTTACCTTTTCCTTGGCTGGCCGTGCATTGCCTAGCCGTGCGTTGTGGTGCTTTAGCCTTGTTTCACCTTGCCATAGCCTTGCTTGCTTTGCCTTGCTTTGCCTTGCATTCCTTGCCTTCCGTTACTCTTTGCTTGCCTTCCGTGCATTGCCTAGCCTTGCGTTGTCGTGCCTTAGCCTTGCCTCGGCTGACAGTGCCTTGCCTTGCGTTACCCTTTCCTTGCCTGGCCGTGCATTGCTTAGTCTTGCGTTGCCGTGCCTTAGCCTTGTTTCCCCTTGCCGTGCTTACCTTTTCTTACACTTGCCTTGCCTTGCTTTGCCTTGCCTTCCTTTCCTTCCGTTACTCTTTCCTTGCCTAGCCGTGCACTGCGTAGCCTTGCGTTTTCGTGCATTACCCTTGCCTCGCCTGACCGTGCCTTGCCTTGCGTTACCCTTTCCTTGCCTTGCCGTGCATTGCCTAGCCCTTCGTTACCGTGCCTTAGCCTTGTTTCCCCTTGCCGACCCGTTCCTTCCGTTACGCTTCCCTTCCCCTGCTTTCCCTTGCCTTCCTTGCCTTCCGTTACTCTTTGCTTGCCTTCCGAGCATTGCCTAGCCTTGCGTTGTCGTGCATTAGCCTTGCCTTGCCTCACCGTGCCTTGCCTTGCGTTACCCTTTCCTTGCCTGGCCGTGCATTGCCTAGGCCTGCGTTGTCGTGCCTTAGCCTTGTTTCCCCTTGCCGTGCCGTTCCTTCGGTTACCCTTGCCTTCCCTTGCTTTCCCTTGCCTTCTTTGCCTTCCGTTACTCTTTGCTTGCCTTCCGTGCATTGCCTACCCTTGCGTTGTCGTGCCTTAGACTTGCCTCGCCTGACCGTGCCTTGCCTTGCGTTACCCTTTCATTGCCTTGCCGTGCATTGCCTAGCCGTGCGTTGTCGTGCATCAGCCTTGCCTTCCCTCACCGTGCCTTGCCTTGCGTTACCCTTTCCTTGCATTGCCGTGCATTGCCTAGCCCTGCGTTGCCGTGCCTTAGCCTTGTTTCCCCTTGCCGTGCCGTTCCTTCCGCTACCCTTGCCTTGCCTTGCTTTCCCTTGCCTTCCTTGCCTTCCGTTACTCTTTGCTTGTCTTCCGTGCATTGCCTAGCCTTGCGTTGTCGTGCCTTAGCCTTGCCTCGCCTGACCGTGCCTTGCCTTGCGTTACCCTTACCTTGCCTTGCCCTGCATTGCCTAGCCGTTCGTTGTCGTGCCTTAGCCTTGTTTGCCCTTGCCGTGCCGTTCCTTCCGTTACCCTTGCCTTGCTTTCCCTTGCCTTCCTTGCCTTCCGTTACTCTTTGCTTGCCTTCCGTGCATTGCCTAGCCTTGCGTTGTCGTGTCTTAGCCTTTTTTCACCTTGCCATAGTCTTGCTTGCGTTGCCTTGCTTTTCCTTGCCTTCCTTGCCTTCCGTTACTCTTTGCTTCCCTTCCGTGCATTGCCTAGCCTTGCGTGGTCGTGCCTTAGCCTTTTTTCACCTTGCCATAGCCTTGCTTGCGTTGCCTTGCTTTGCCTTGCATTCCTTGCCTTCCGTTACTCTTTACTTGCCTTCCGTGCATTGCCTAGCCTTGCGTTGTCGTGCATTAGCCTTGCCTCCCCAAACCGTGCCTTGCCTTGCGTTACCCTTTCCTTGCCTTGCCGTGCATTGCCTAGCGGTGCGTTGTCGTGCATTAGCCTCGCCTTGCCTTACCGTGCCTTGCCTTGCGTTACCCTTTCATTGCCTGGCCGTGCATTGCTTAGCCTTGCGTTGCCGTGCCTTAGCCTTGTTTCCCCTTGCCGTGCCGTGCCTTTTGTTACACTTGCCTTGCCTTGCTTTGCCTTGCCTTCCTTTCCTTGCGTTACTCTTTCCTTGCCTAGCCGTGCACTGCGTAGCCTTGCGTTGTCGTGCATTACCCTTGCCTCGCCTGACCGTGCCTTGCCTTGCGTTACCCTTTCCTTGCCTTGCCGTGCATTGCCTAGCCCTGCGTTGTCGTGCCTTAGCCTTGTTTCCCCTTGCCGTACCGGTCCTTCCGTTACCCTTCCCTTGCCTTGCTTTCCCTTGCCTTCCTTGCGTTCCGTTACTCTTTGCTTGCCTTCCGTGCATTGCCTAGTCGTGCGTTGTCGTGCATTAGCCTTGCCTTGCCTCAGAGTGCCTTGCCTTGCGTTACCTTTTCCTTGCCTGGCCGTGCATTGCCTAGCCGTGCGTTGTCGTGCTTTAGCCTTGTTTCACCTTGCCATAGCCTTGGTTGCGTTGCCTTGCTTTGCCTTGCCTTCCTTGCCTTCCGTTACTCTTTGCTTGCCTTCCGAGCATTGCCTAGCCTTGCGTTGTCGTGCATTAGCCTTGCCTCCCCAAACCGTGCCTTGCCTTGCGTTACCCTTTCCTTACCTTGCCGTGCCTTGCCTAGCCGTGCGTTGTCGTGCCTTAGCCTTGTTTCCCCTTGTCGTGCCGTTCCTTCGGTTACCCTTGCCTTGCCTTGCTTTCCCTTGCATTCCTTGCCTTCCGTTACTCTTTGCTTGCCTTCCGTGCATTGCCTAGCCTTGCGTTGTCGTGCCTTACCCTTGCCTCGCCTGACCGTGCCTTGCATTGCGTTACCCTTACCTTGCCTTGCCCTGCATTGCCTAGCCCTGTGTTGTCGTGCCTTCGCCTTGTTTCCCCTTACCGTGCCGTTCCTTTCGTTACCCTTGCCTTCCCCTGCTTTCCCTTGCATTCCTTGCCTTCCGTTACTCTTTGCTTGCCTTCCGTGCATTGCCTAGCCTTGCGTAGTCGTGCCTGAGCCTTGCCTCGCCTGACCGTGCCTTGCCTTGCGTTACCCTTTCCTTGCCTTGCAGTGCATTTCCTAGCCGTTCGTTGTCGTGCCTTAGCCTTGTGTGCCCTTGCCGTGCCGTTCCTTCCGTTACTCTTGCCTTGCTTTCCCTTGCCTTCCTTGCCTTCCGTTACTCTTTGCTTGCCTTCCGTGCATTGCCTAGCCTTGCGTTGTCGTGTCTTAGCCTTTTTTCACCTTGCCATAGCCTTGCTTGCGTTGCCTTGCTTTGCCTTGCCTTCCTTGCCTTCCGTTACTCTTTGCTTGCCTTCCGTGCATTGCCTAGCCTTGCGTGGTCGTGCCTTAGCCTTTTTTCACCTTGCCATAGACTTGCTTGCGTTGCCTTGCTTTCCCTTGCCTTCCTTGCCTTCCGTTAGACTTTGCTTGCCTTCCGTGCATTGCCTAGCCTTGCGTTGTCGTGCCTTAGCCTTGCCTCGCCTGACCGTGCCTTGCCTTGCGTTACCCTTTCCTTGCCTTGCCGTGCATTGCCAAGCCTTGCCTTGTCGTGCATTAGCCTTGCCTTGCCTGACCGTGCCTTGCCTGGCGTTACCCTTTCCTTGCCTTGCCGTGCATTGCCTAGCCGTGCGTTGTCGTGCCTTAGCCTTGTTTCCCCTTGCCGTGCCGTTACTTCCGTTACCCTTGCCTTGCCTTGCTTTCCCTTGCCTTCCTTGGTTTCCGTTACTCTTTGCTTGCCTTCCGTGCATTGCCTAGCCTTGCGTTGTCGTGCATTAGACTTGCCTCCCCAAACCGTGCCTTGCCTTGCGTTACCCTTTCCTTGCCTTGCCCTGCATTGCCTAGCCCTGTGTTGTCGTGCCTTAGCCTTGTTTCCCCTTGCCGTGCCGTTCCTTTCGTTACCCTTGCCTTCCCCTGCTTTCCCTTGCCTTCCTTGCCTTCCGTTACTCTTTGCTTGCCTTCCGTGCATTGCCTAGCCTTGCGTTGTCGTGCCTTAGCCTTGCGTCGCCTGACCGTGCCTTGCCTTGCGTTACCCTTTCCTTGCCTTGCCGTGCATTGCCTAGCCTTGCGTTGTCGTGCATTACCCTTGCCTTGCCTCACCGTGCCTTGCCTTGCGTTACCCTTTCCTTGCCTTGCCGTGCATTGCCTAGCCGTGCGTTGCCGTGCATTAGCCTTGTTTCCCCTTGCCGAGCCGTTGCTTCCGTTACCCTTCCCTTGCCTTGGTTTCCCTTGCCTTCCTTGCCTTCCGTTACTCTTTGCTTGCCTTCCGTGCATTGCCTAGCCGTGCGTTGTCGTGCATTAGCCTTGTCTTGCCTTACCGTGCCTTGCCTTGCGTTACCCTTTCCTTGCCTGGCCGTGCATTGCCTAGCCGTGCGTTGCCGTTCCTTAGCCTTGTTTCCCCTTGCCGTGCCTTGCCTTTTGTTACACTTGCCTTGCCTTGCTTTGCCTTGCCGTCCTTTCCTTCCGTTACTCTTTCCTTGCTTAGCCGTGCACTGCCTATCCTTGCGTTGTCGTGCATTAGCCTTGCCTCCCCAAACCGTGCCTTGCCTTGCGTTACCCTTTCCTTGCCTTGCCCTGCATTGCCTAGCCGGTCGTTGTCGTGCCTTAGCCTTGTTTGCCCTTGCCGTGCCGTTCCTTCCGTTACCCTTGCCTTGCTTTCCCTTGCCTTCCTTGCCTTCCGTTACTCTTTGCTTGCCTTCCGTGCATTGCCTAGCCTTGCGTTGTCGTGTCTTAGCCTTTTTTCACCTTGCCATAGCCTTGCTTGCGTTGCCTTGCTTTGCCTTGCCTTCCTTGCCTTCCGTTACTCTTTGCTTGCCTTCCGTGCATTGCCTAGCCTTGCGTGGTCGTGCCTTAGCCTTTTTTCACCTTGCCATAGCCTTGCTTGCGTTGCCTTGCTTTTTGCCTTGCATTCCTTGCCTTCCGTTACTCTTTGCTTGCCTTCCGTGCATTGCCTAGCCTTGCGTTGTCGTGCCTTAGCCTTCCCTCGCCTGACCGTGCCTTGCCTTGCGTTACCCTTTCCTTGCCTTGCCGTGCATTGCCTAGCCGTGCGTTGCCGTGCATTAGCCTTGCCTTGCCTGACCGTGCCTTGCCTGGCGTTACCCTTTCCTTGCCTTGCCGTGCATTGCCTAGCCGTGCGTTGTCGTGCCTTAGCCTTGTTTCCCCTTGCCGTGCCGTTACTTCCGTTACCCTTGCCTTGCCTTGCTTTCCCTTGCCTTCCTTGGTTTCCGTTACTCTTTGCTTGCCTTCCGTGCATTGCCTAGCCTTGCGCTGTCGTGCATTAGCCTTGCCTTGCCTCACAGTGCCTTGCCTTGCGTTACCTTTTCCTTGGCTGGCCGTGCATTGCCTAGCCGTGCGTTGTGGTGCCTTAGCCTTGTTTCACCTTGCCATAGCCTTGCTTGCTTTGCCTTGCCTTCCTTGCATTCCGTTACTCTTTGCTTGCCTTCCGTGCATTGCCTAGCCTTGCGGTGTCGTGCCTTAGCCTTTTTTCACCTTGCCATAGCCTTGCTTGCGTTGCCTTGCTTTGCCTTGCATTCCTTGCCTTCCGTTACTCTTTGCTTGCCTTCCGTGCATTGCCTAGCCTTGCGTTGTCGTGCCTTAGCCTTGCCTCGCCTGACCGTGCCTTGCCTTGCGTTACCCTTTCCTTGCCTTGCCGTGCATTGCCTAGCCGTGCGTTGTCGTGCATTAGCCTTGCCTTGCCTCACCGTGCCTTGCCTTGCGTTCCCCTTTCCTTGCCTGGCCGTGCATTGCTTAGCCTTGCGTTGTGGTGCCTTAGCCTTGTTTCCCCTTGCCGTGCCGTGCCTTTTGTTACACTTGCCTTGCCTTGCTTTGCCTTGCCTTCCTTTCCTTCCGTTACTCTTTCCTTGCCTACCCGTGCACTGCCTAGCCTTGCGTTGTCGTGCATTAGCCTTGCCTCGCCTGACCGTGCCTTGCCTTGCGTTACCCTTTCCTTGACTTGCCGTGCATTGCCTAGCCGTGCGTTGTCGTGCCATAGCCTTGTTTCCCCTTACCGTGCCGTTCCTTCCGTTACCCTTGCCTTCCCCTGCTTTCCCTTGCCTTCCTTGCCTTCCGTTACTCTTTGCTTGCCTTTCATGCATTGCCTAGCCTTGCGTTGTCGTGCCTTAGCCTTGCGTCGCCTGACCGTGCCTTGCCTTGCGTTACCTTTCCTTGCCTTGCCGTGCATTGCCTAGCCGTGCGTTGTCGTGCATCAGCCTTGCCTTGCCTCACCGTGCCTTGCCTTGCGTTACCCTTTCCTTGCCTTGCCGTGCATTGCCTAGCCGTGCGTTGCCGTGCCTTAGCCTTGTTTCCCCTTGTCGTGCCGTTCCTTCCGGTAACCTTGACTTGCCTTGCTTTCCCTTGCCTTCCTTGCCTTCCGTTACTCTTTGCTTGCCTTCCGTGCATTGCCTAGACTTGCGTAGTCGTGCCTTAGCCTTGCCTCGCCTGACCGTGCCTTGCCTTGCGTTACCCTTTCCTTGCGTTGCCGTGAATTGCCTAGCCGTGCGTTGTCGTGAATTAGCCTCGCCTTTCCTTACCGTGCCTTGCCTTGCGTTACACTTTCATTTCCTGGCCGTTCATTGCTTAGCCTTGCGTTGCCGTGCCTTAGCCTTGTTTCCCCTTGCCGTGCCGTGCCTTTTGTTACACTTGCCTTGCCTTGTTTGCCTTGCCTTTATTTCCTTCCGTTACTCTTTCCTTACCTAGCCGTGCACTGCGTAGCCTTGCTTTGTCGTGCATTACCCTTGCCTCGCCTGACCGTGCCTTGCCTTGCGTTACCCTTTCCTTGCCTTGCCGTGCATTGCCTAGCCGTACGTTGCCGTGCCTTAGCCTTGTTTCCCCTTCCCGTGCCGTTCCTTCCGTTAACCTTGCCTTGCCTTGCATTCCCTTGCCTTCCTTGCGTTCCGTTACTCTTTGCTTGCCTTCCGTGCATTGCCTAGCCTTGCGTTGTCGTGCCTTAGCCTTGCCTCGCCTGACCGTGCCTTGCCTTGCGTTACCCTTACCTTGCCTTGCCCTGCATTGCCTAGCCCTGTGTTGTCGTGCCTTAGCCTTGTTTCCCCTTACCGTGCCGTTCCTTTCGTTACCCTTGCCTTCCCCTGCTTTCCCTTGCATTCCTTGCCTTCCGTTACTCTTTGCTTGCCTTTCGTGCATTGTCTAGCCTTGCGTAGTGGTGCCTTAGCCTTGCCTCGCCTGACCGTGCCTTGCCTTGCCTTACCCTTTCCTTGCCTTGCCGTGCATTGCCTAGCCGTGCGTTGTCGTGCATCAGCCTTGCCTTGCCTCAAGGTGCCTTGCCTTGCGTTACCTTTTCCTTGCCTTGCCGTGCATTGCCTAGCCGTGCGTTGCCGTGCCTTAGCCTTGTTTCCCCTTGCGTGCCGTTCCTTCCGTTACCCTTGCCTTGCCTTGCTTTCCCTTGCCTTCCTTGGTTTCCGTTACTCTTTGCTTGCCTTCCGTGCATTGCCTAGCCTTGCGCTGTCGTGCATTAGCCTTGCCTTGCCTCAGAGTGCCTTGCCTTGCGTTACCTTTGTCTTGGCTGGCCGTGCATTGTCTAGCCGTGCGTTGTGGTGCCTTAGGCTTGTTTCACCTTGCCATAGCCTTGCTTGCTTTGCCTTGCTTTGCCTTGCATTCCTTGCCTTCCGTTACTCTTTGCTTGCCTTCCGTGCATTGCCTAGCCTTGCGTTGTCGTGCCTTAGCCTTGCCTCGCCTGACAGTGCCTTTCCTTGCGTTACCCTTTCCTTGCCTGGCCGTGCATTGCTTAGTCTTGCGTTGCCGTGCCTTAGCCTTGTTTCCCCTTACCGTGCCGTGCCTTTTGTTACACTTGCCTTGCCTTGCTTTGCCTTGCCTTCCTTTCCTTCCATTACTCTTTCCTTGCCTAGCCGTGCACTGCGTAGCCTTGCGTTTTCGTGCATTACCCTTGCATCGCCTGACCGTGCCTTGCCTTGCGTTACCCTTTCCTTGCCTTGCCGTGCATTGCCTAGCCCTTCGTTACCGTGCCTTAGCCTTGTTTCCCCTTGCCGAGCCGTTCCTTCCGTTTCCCCTCCCTTCCCCTGCTTTCCCTTGGCTTCCTTGCCTTCCATTACTCTTTGCTTGCCTTGCGTTGTCGTGCCTTAGCCTTGCCTCGCCTGACCGTGCCTTGCCTTGCGTTACCCTTTCCTTGCCTTGCCGTGCATTGCCTAGCCGTGCGTTGTCGTACATCAGCCTTGCCTTGCCTCACCGTGCCTTGCCTTGCGTTACCCTTTCCTTACCTTGCCGTGCATTGCCTAGCCCTTCGTTACCGTGCCTTAGCCTTGTTTCCCCTTGCCGAGCCGTTCCTTCCGTTACCCTTCCCTTCCCCTGCTTTCCCTTGCCTTCCTTGCCTTCCGTTACTCTTTGCTTGCCTTCCGTGCATTGCCTAGCCTTGCGTTGTCGTGCCTTAGCCTTGCCTCGCCTGACCGTGCCTTGCCTTGCGTTACCCTTTCCTTGCCTTGCCGTGCCTTGCCTAGCCGTGCATTGTCGTGCCTTAGCCTTGTTTCCCCTTGTCGTGCCGTTCCTTCCGTTACCCTTGCCTTGCCTCGCTTTCCCTTGCCTTCCTTGCCTTCCGTTACTCTTTGCTTGCCTTCCGTGCATTGCCTAGCCTTGCGTTGTCGTGCATTAGCCTTGCCTCCCCAAACCGTGCCTTGCCTTGCGTTACCCTTTCCTTGCCTTGCCGTGCATTGCCTAGCCGTGCGTTGTCGTGCCTTAGCCTTGTTTCCCCTTGTCGTGCCGTTCCTTCCGTTACCCTTGCCTTGCCTTGCTTTCCCTTGCCTTCCTTGCCTTCCGTTACTCTTTGCTGGCCTTCCGTGCATTGCCTAGCCTTGCGTTGTCGTGCATTAGCCTTGCCTCCCCAAACCGTAGCTTGCCTTGCGTTACCCTTGCCTTGCCCTGCATTGCCTAGCCCTGTGTTGTCGTGCCTTAGCCTTGTTTCCCCTTACCGTGCCGTTCCTTCCGTTACCCTTGCCTTCCCCTGCTTTCCCTTGCCTTGCTTGCCTTCCGTTACTCTTTGCTTGCCTTCCGTGCATTGCCTAGCCTTGCGTTGTCGTGCCTTAGCCTTGCCTCGCCTGACCGTGCCTTGCCTTGCGTTACCTTTTCCTTGGCTGGCCGTGCATTGCCTAGCCGTGCGTTGTGGTGCCTTAGAATTGTTTCCCCTTGCCGAGCCGTTGCTTCCGTTACCCTTCCCTTGCCTTGGTTTCCCTTGCCTTCCTTGCATTCCCTAGCCGTGCGTTGTCGTGCCTTAGCCTTGCCTCGCCTGACCGTGCCTTGCCTTGCCTTACCCTTTCCTTGCCTTGCCGTGCATTGCCTAGCCGTGCGTTGTCGTGCATCAGCCTTGCCTTGCCTCACCGTGCCTTGCCTTGCGTTACCCTTTCCTTGCCTTGCCGTGCATTGCCTAGCCGTGCGTTGCCGTGCCTTAGCCTTGTTTCCCCTTGCCGTGCCGTTCCTTCCGTTACCCTTGCCTTGCTTTCCCTTCCCTTCCTTGCCTTCCGTTACTCTTTGCTAGCCTTCCGTGCATTGCCTAGCCTTGCGTTGTCGTGTCTTAGCCTTTTTTCACCTTGCCATAGCCTTGCTTGCGTTGCCTTGCTTTGCCTTGCCTTCCTTGCCTTCCGTTACTCTTTGCTTCCCTTCCGTGCATTGCCTAGCCTTGCGCGGTCGTGCCTTAGCCTTTTTTCACCTTGCCATAGCCTTGCTTGCGTTGCCTTGCTTTGCATTGCATTCCTTGCCTTCCATTACTCTTTGCTTGCCTTGCGTGCATTGCCTAGCCTTGCGTGGTCGTGCCTTAGCCTTTTTTCACCTTGCCATAGCCTTGCTTGCGTTGCCTTGCTTTGCCTTGCATTCCTTGCCTTCCGTTACTCTTTGTTTGCCTTCCGTGCATTGCCTAGCCTTGCGTTGTCGTGCATTAGCCTTGCCTCCCCAAACCGTGCCTTGCCTTGCGTTACCCTTTCCTTGCCTTGCCCTGCATTGCCTAGCCCTGTGTTGTCGTGCCTTAGCCTTGTTTCCCCTTGCCGTGCCGTTCCTTTCGTTACCCTTGCCTTCCCCTGCTTTCCCTTGCATTCCTTGCCTTCCGTTACTCTTTGCTTGCATTCCGTGCATTGCCTAGCCTTGCGTAGTCGTGCCTTAGCCTTGCCTCGCCTGACCGTGCCTTCCCTTGCGTTACCCCTTCCTTGCGTTGCCGTGAATTGCCTAGCCGTGCGTTGTCGTGCATTAGCCTTGCCTTGCCTTACCGTGCCTTGCCTTGCGTTACCCTTTCCTTGCCTGGCCGTGCATTGCTTAGCCTTGCGTTGCCGTGCCTTAGCCTTTTTTCCCCTTGCCGTGCCGTGCCTTTTGTTACACTTGCCTTGCCTTGTTTGCCTTGCCTTTATTTCCTTCCGTTACTCTTTCCTTGCCTAGCCGTGCACTGCGTAGCCTTGCGTTGTCGTGCATTACCCTTGCCTAGCCGGACCGTGCCTTGCCTTGCGTTACCCTTTCCTTGCCTTGCCGTGCATTGCCTACCCGTGCGTTGCCGTGCCTTAGCCTTGTTTCCCCTTGCCGTGCCGTTCCTTCCGGTAACCTTGCCTTGCCTTGCTTTCCCTTGCCTTCCTTGCATTCCGTTATTCTTTGCTTGCCTTCCGTGCATTGCCTAGCCTTGCGTTGTCGTGCCTTAGCCTTGCCTCGCCTGACCGTGCCTTGCCTTGCGTTACCCTTACCTTGCCTTGCCCTGCATTGCCTAGCCGTTCGTTGTCGTGCCTTAGCCTTGTTTGCCCTTGCCGTGCCGTTCCTTCCGTTACCCTTGCCTTGCTTTCCCTTGCCTTCCTTGCCTTCCGTTACTCTTTGCTAGCCTTCCGTGCATTGCCTAGCCTTGCGTTGTCGTGTCTTAGCCTTTTTTCACCTTGCCATAGCCTTGCTTGCGTTGCATTGCTTTGCCTTGCCTTCCTTGCTTTCCGTTACTCTTTGCTTCCCTTCCGTGCATTGCCTAGCCTTGCGTGGTCGTGCCTTAGCCTTTTTTCACCTTGCCATAGCCTTGCTTGCGTTGCCTTGCTTTGCATTGCATTCCTTGCCTTCCATTACTCTTTGCTTGCCTTCCGTGCATTGCCTAGCCTTGCGTGGTCGTACCTTAGCCTTTTTTCACCTTGCCATAGCCTTGCTTGCGTTGCCTTGCTTTACCTTGCATTCCTTGCCTTCCGTTACTCTTTGCTTGCCTTCCGTGCATTGCCTAGCCTTGCGTTGTCGTGCCTTAGCCTTGCCTCCCCAAACCGTGCCTTGCCTTGCGTTACCCTTTCCTTGCCTTGCCCTGCATTGCCTAGCCCTGTGTTGTCGTGCCTTAGCCTTGTTTCCCCTTGCCGTGCCGTTCCTTTCGTTACCCTTGCCTTCCCCTGCTTTCCCTTGCATTCCTTGCCTTCCGTTACTCTTTGCTTGCATTCCGTGCATTGCCTAGCCTTGCGTTGTCGTGCCTTAGCCTTGCCTCGCCTGACCGTGCCTTGCCTTGCGTTACCTTTTCCTTGCCTTGCCGTGCATTGCCTAGCCCTGCGTTGCCTTGCCTTAGCCTTGTTTCCCCTTGCCGAGCCGTTGCTTCCGTTACCTTCCCTTGCCTTGGTTTCCCTTGCCTTCCTTGCCTTCCGTTACTCTTTGCTTGCCTTCCGTGCATTGCCTAGCCGTGCGTTGTCGTGCATTAGCCTTGTCTTGCCTTACCGTGCCTTGCCTTGCGTTACCCTTTCCTTGCCTGGCCGTGCATTGCCTAGCCGTGCGTTGCCGTTCCTTACCCTTGTTTCCCCTTGCCGTGCCTTGCCTTTTGTTACACTTGCCTTGCCTTGCTTTACCTTGCCTTCCTTTCCTTCCGTTACTCTTTCCTTGCCTAGCCGTGCACTGCCTATCCTTGCGTTGTCGTGCATTAGCCTTGCCTCCCCAAACCGTGCCTTGCCTTGCGTTACCATTTCCTTGCCTTGCCCTGCATTGCCTAGCCCTGTGTTGTCGTGCCTTAGCCTTGTTTCCCCTTCCCGTGCCGTGCCTTTTGTTACACTTGCCTTGCCTTGTTTGCCTTGCCTTTATTTCCTTCCGTTACTCTTTCCTTGCCTAGCCGTGCACTGCGTAGCCTTGCGTTGTCGTGCATTACCCTTGCCTAGCCGGACCGTGCCTTGCCTTGCGTTACCCTTTCCTTGCCTTGCCGTGCATTGCCTAGCCCTGCGTTGTCGTGCCTTAGCCTTGTTTCCCCTTACCCTGCCGTTCCTTCCGTTACCCTTGCCTTCCCCTGCTTTCCCTTGCCTTCCTTGCCTTCCGTTACTCTTTGCTTGCCTTCCGTGCATTGCCTACCCTTGCGTTGTCGTGCCTTAGACTTGCCTCGCCTGACCGTGCCTTGCCTTGCGTTACCCTTTCCTTGCCTTGCCGTGCATTGCCTAGCCGTGCGTTGTCGTGCATCAGCCTTGCCTTCCCTCACCGTGCCTTGCCTTGCGTTACCCTTTCCTTGCATTGCCGTGCATTGCCTAGCCCTGCGTTGCCGTGCCTTAGCCTTGTTTCCCCTTGCCGTGCCGTTCCTTCCGCTACCCTTGCCTTGCCTTGCTTTCCCTTGCCTTCCTTGCCTTCCGTTACTCTTTGCTTGTCTTCCGTGCATTGCCTAGCCTTGCGTTGTCGTGCCTTAGCCTTGCCTCGCCTGACCGTGCCTTGCCTTGCTTTACCCTTACCTTGCCTTGCCCTGCATTGCCTAGCCGTTCGTTGTCGTGCCTTAGCCTTGTTTGCCCTTGCCCTGCCGTTCCTTCCGTTACCCTTGCCTTGCTTTCCCTTGCCTTCCTTGCCTTCCGTTACTCTTTGCTTGCCTTCCGTGCATTGCCTAGCCTTGCGTTGTCGTGTCTTAGCCTTTTTTCACCTTGCCATAGCCTTGCTTGCGTTGCCTTGCTTTGCCTTGCCTTCCTTGCCTTCCGTTACTCTTTGCTTGCCTTCCGTGCATTGCCTAGCCTTGCGTGGTCGTGCCTTAGCCTTTTTTCACCTTGCCATAGACTTGCTTGCGATGCCTTGCTTTGCCTTGCATTCCTTGCCTTCCGTTAGACTTTGCTTGCCTTCCGTGCATTGCCTAGCCTTGCGTTGTCGTGCCTTAGCCTTGCCTCGCCTGACAGTGCCTTGCCTTGCGTTACCCTTTCCTTGCCTTGCCGTGCACTGCCAAGCCTTGCCTTGTCGTGCATTAGCCTTGCCTTGCCTGACCGTGCCTTGCCTGGCGTTACCCTTTCCTTGCCTTGCCCTGCATTGCCTAGCCGTTCGTTGTCGTGCCTTAGCCTTGTTTCCCCTTGCCGTGCCGTTCCTTCCGTTACCCTTGCCTTGCCTTGCTTTCCCTTGCCTTCCTTGGTTTCCGTTACTCTTTGCTTGCCTTCCATGCATTGCCTAGCCTTGCGCTGTCGTGCATTAGCCTTGCCTTGCCTCACAGTGCCTTGCCTTGCGTTACCTTTTCCTTGGCTGGCCGTGCATTGCCTAGCCGTGCGTTGTGGTGCCTTAGCCTTGTTTCACATTGCCATAGCCTTGCTTGCTTTGCCTTGCCTTCCTTCCATTCCGTTACTCTTTGCTTGCCTTCCGTGCATTGCCTAGCCTAGCGTTGTCGTGCCTTAGCCTTGCCTCGCCTAAGCGTGCCTTGCCTTGCGTTACACTTTCCTTGCCTTGCCGTGCATTGCCTAGCCCTGCGTTGTCGTGCCTTAGCCTTGTTTCCCCTTACCGTGCCGTTCCTTCCGTTACCCTTGCCTTCCCCTGCTTTCCCTTGCCTTCCTTGCCTTCCGTTACTCTTTGCTTGCCTTCCGTGCATTGCCTAGCCGTGCGTTGTCGTGCATTAGCCTTGTCTTGCCTTACCGTGCCTTGCCTTGCGTTACCCTTTCCTTGCCTGGCCGTGCATTGCCTAGCCGTGCGTTGCCGTTCCTTAGCCTTGTTTCCCCTTGCCGTGCCTTCCCTTTTGTTACACTTGCCTTGCCTTGCTTTGCCTTGCCTTCCTTTCCTTCCGTTACTCTTTCCTTGCCTAGCCGTGCACTGCCTATCCTTGCGTTGTCGTGCATTAGCCTTGCCTCCCCAAACCGTGTCTTGCCTTGCGTTACCATTTCCTTGCCTTGCCTGCATTGCCTAGCCCTGTGTTGTCGTGCCTTAGCCTTGTTTCCCCTTCCCGTGCCGTGCCTTTTGTTACACTTGCCTTGCCTTGTTTGCCTTGCCTTTATTTCCTTCCGTTACTCTTTCCTTGCCTAGCCGTGCACTGCGTAGCCTTGCGTTGTCGTGCATTACCCTTGCCTCGCCTGACCGTGCCTTGCCTTGCGTTACCCTTTCCTTGCCTTGCCGTGCATTGCCTAGCCCTGCGTTGCCGTGCCTTAGCCTTGTTTCCCCTTGCCGAGCCGTTCCTTCCGTTACCCTTGCCTTGCCTTGCTTTCCCTTGCCTTCCTTGCCTTCCGTTACTCTTTGCTTGCCTTCCGTGCATTGCCTAGCCTTGCGTTGCCGTTCCTTAGCCTTGTTTCCCCTTGCCGTGCCTTGCCTTTTGTTACACTTGCCTTGCCTTGCTTTGCCTTGCCTTCCTTTCCTTCCGTTACTCTTTCCTTGCCTAGCCGTGCACTGCCTAGCCTTGCGTTGTCGTGCATTAGCCTTGCCTCCCCAAACCGTGCCTTGACTTGCGTTACCATTTCCGTGCCTTGCCCTGCATTGCCTAGCCGTCCGTTGCCGTGCCTTAGCCTTCTTTTCCCTTGCCGTGCCGTTCCTTCCGGTAAGCTTGCGTCGCCTTGCTTTCCCTTGCCTTCCTTGCGTTCCGTGACTCTTTGCTTGCCTTCCGTGCATTGCCTAGCCTTGCGTTGTCGTGCCTTAGCCTTGCCTCGCCTGACCGTGCCTTGCCTTGCGTTACCCTTTCCTTGCCTTGCAGTGCATTGCCTAGCAGTGCGTTGTCGTGCCTTAGCCTTGTTTCCCCTTGCCGTGCCGTTCTTTCCGTTACCATTGCCTTGCCTTGCTTTCCCTTCCCTTCCTTGCCTTCCGTTACTCTTTGCTTGCCTTCCGTGCATTGCCTACCCTTGCCTTGTCGTGTCTTAGCCTTTTTTCAACTTGCCATAGCCTTGCTTGCGTTGCCTTGCTTTGCCTTGCCTTCCTTGCTTTCCGTTACTCTTTGCTTGCCTTCGGTGCATTGCCTAGCCTTGCGTGGTCGTGCCTTAGCCTTTTTTCACCTTGCCATAGCCTTGCTTGCGTTCCCTTGCTTTCCCTTGCATTCCTTGCCTTCCGTTACTCTTTGCTTGCTTTCCGTGCATTGCCTAGCCTTGCGTTGTCGTGCCTTAGCCTTGCCTCGCCTGACCGTGCCTTGCCTTGCGTTACCCTTTCCTTGCCTTGCCGTGCATTGCCTAGCCGTGCGTTGTCGTGCCTTAGCCTTGTTTCCCCTTGCCGTGCCGTTCCTTCCGTTACCCTTGCCTTGCCATGCTTTCCCTTGCCTTCCTTGGTTTCCGTTACTCTTTGCTTGCCTTCCGTGCATTGCCTAGCCTTGCGCTGTCATGCATTAGCCTTGCCTTGCCTCAGAGTGCCTTGCCTTGCGTTACATTTTCCTTGGCTGGCCGTGCATTGCCTAGTCGTGCGTTGTGGTGCCTTAGCCTTGTTTCACATTGCCATAGCCTTGCTTGCTTTGCCTTGCTTTCCCTTGCCTTCCTTGCGTTCAGTTACTCTTTGCTTGCCTTCCGTGCATTGCCTAGGCTTGCGTTGTCGTGTCTTAGCCTTTTTTCACCTTGCAATAGCCTTGCTTGCGTTGCCTTGCTTTGCCTTGCCTTCCTTGCCTTCCGTTACTCTTTGCTTCCCTTCCGTGCATTGCCTAGCCTTGCGTGGTCGTGCCTTAGCCTTTTTTCACCTTGCCATAGATTTGCTTGCGTTGCCTTGCTTTGCCTTGCATTCCTTGCCTTCCGTTACTCTTTGCTTGCCTTCCGTGCATTGCCTAGCCTTGCGTTGTCGTGCATTAGCCTTGCCTTCCCAAACCGTGCCTTGCCTTGCGTTACCCTTTCCTTGCCTTGCCCTGCATTGCCTAGCCCTGTGTTGTCGTGCCTTAGCCTTGTTTCCCCTTACCGTGCCGTTCCTTTCGTTACCCTTGCCTTCCCCTGCTTTCCTTTGCATTCCTTGCCTTCCGTTACTCTTTGCTTGCCTTCCGTGCATTGCCTAGCCTTGCGTTGTCGTGCCTTAGCCTTGTTTCCCCTTGCCGTGCCGTGCCTGTTGTTACACTTGCCTTGCCATGCTTTTCCTTGCCTTCCTTTCCTTCCATTACTCTTTCCTTGCCTTGCCGTGCACTGCCTAGCCTTGCCTTTTCGTGCATTAGCCTTGCCTTGCCTGACCGTGCCTTGCCTGGCGTTACCCTTTCCTTGCCTTGCCGTGCATTGCCTAGCCGTGCGTTGTCGTGCCTTAGCCTTGTTTCCCCTTGCCGTGCCGTTCCTTCCGTTACCCTTGCCTTGCCTTGCTTTCCCATGCCTTCCTTGGTTTCCGTTACTCTTTGCTTGCCTTCCGTGCATTGCCTAGCCTTGCGCTGTCATGCCTTAGCCTTGCCTTGCCTCAGAGTGCCTTGCCTTGCGTTACATTTTCCTTGGCTGGCCGTGCATTGCCTAGTCGTGCGTTGTGGTGCCTTAGCCTTGTTTCACATTGCCATAGCCTTGCTTGCTTTGCCTTGCTTTCCCTTGCCTTCCTTGCCTTCCCTTACTCTTTGCTTGCCTTCCGTGCATTGCCTAGCCTTGCGTTGTCGTGCCTTAGCCTTTTTTCACCTTGCCATAGCCTTGCTTGCGTTGCCTTGCTTTGCATTGCATTCCTTGCCTTCCGTTACTCTTTGCTTGCCTTCCGTGCATTGCCTAGCCTTGCGTGGGCGTGCCTTAGCCTTTTTTAACCTTGCCATAGCCTTGCTTGCGTTGCCTTGCTTTGCCTTGCATTCCTTGCCTTCCGTTACTCTTTGCTTGCCTTCCGTGCATTGCCTAGCCTTGCGTTGTCGTGCATTAGCCTTGCCTCCCCAAACCGTGCCTTGCCTTGCGTTACCCTTTCCTTGCCTTGCCCTGCATTGCCTAGCCCTGAGTTGTCGTGCCTTAGCCTTGTTTCCCCTTGCCGTGCCGTGCCTTTTGTTACACTTGCCTTGCCTTGTTTGCCTTGCCTTTATTTCCTTCCGTTACTCTTTCCTTGCCTAGCCGTGCACTGCGGAGCCTTGCGTTGTCGTGCATTACCCTTGCCTCGCCTGACCGTGCCTTGCCTTGCGTTACCCTTTCCTTGCCTTGCCGTGCATTGACTAGCCCTGCGTTGTCGTGCCTTAGCCTTGTTTCCCCTTACCGTGCCGTTCCTTCCGTTACCCTTGCCTTCCCCTGCTTTCCCTTGCCTTCCTTGCCTTCCGTTACTCTTTGCTTGCCTTCCGTGCATTGCCTAGCCTTGCGTTGTCGTGCCTTAGCCTTGCCTCGCCTGACCGTGCCTTGCCTTGGGTTACCCTTTCCTTGCCTTGCAGTGCATTGCCTAGCCGTGCCTTGTCGTGCATCAGCCTTGCCTTGCCTCACCGTGCCTTGCCTTGCGTTAATCTTTCCTTGCCTTGCCGTGCATTGCCTAGCCCTGCGTTGCCGTGCCTTAGCCTTGTTTCCCCTTGCCGTGCCGTTCCTTCCGTTACCCTTGCCTTGACTTGCTTTCCCTTGCCTTCCTTGCCTTCCGTTACTCTTTGCTTGCCTTCCGTGCATTGCCTAGCCTTGCTTTGTCGTGCATTAGCCTTACCTCCCGAAACCGTGCCTTGCCTTGCGTTACCCTTTCCTTGCCTTGCCCTGCATTGCCTAGAACTGTGTTGTCGTGCCTTAGCCTTGTTTCCCATTACCGTGCCGTTCCTTCCGTTACCCTTGCCTTCCCCTCCTTTCCTTTGCATTCCTTGCCTTCCGTTACTCTTTGCTTGCCTTCCGTGCATTGCCTAGCCTTGCGTTGTCGTGCCTTAGCCTTGTTTCCCCTTTCCGTGCCGTGCCTGTTGTTACACTTGCTTTGCCATGCTTTGCCTTGCCTTCCTTTGCTTCCGTTACTCTTTCCTTGCCTAGCCGTGCACTGCCTAGCCTTGCGATGTCGTGCATTAGCTTTGCCTCGCCTGACAGTGCCTTGCCTTGCGTTACCCTTTCCTTGCCTTGCCGTGCATTGCCTAGCCCTGCGTTGCCGTGCCTTAGCCTTGTTTCCCCTTGCCGAGGCGTTGCTTCCGTTACCCTTCCCTTGCCTTGGTTTCCCTTGCCTTCCTTGCCTTCCGTTACTCTTTGCTTGCCTTCCGTGCATTGCCTAGCCGTGCGTTGTCGTGCATTAGCCTTGTCTTGCCTTACCGTGCCTTGCCTTGCGTTACCCTTTCCTTGCCTGGCCGTGCATTGCCTAGCCGTGCGTTGCCGTTCCTTACCCTTGTTTCCCCTTGCCGTGCCTTGCCTTTTGTTACACTTGCCTTGCCTTGCTTTACCTTGCCTTCCTTTCCTTCCGTTACTCTTTCCTTGCCTAGCCGTGCACTGCCTATCCTTGCGTTGTCGTGCATTAGCCTTGCCTCCCCAAACCGTGCCTTGCCTTGCGTTACCCTTTCCTTGCCTTGCCGTGCATTGCCTAGCCTTGCGTTGTCGTGCCTTAGCCTTGTTTCCCCTTCCCGTGCCGTGCCTTTTGTTACACTTGCCTTGCCTTGTTTGCCTTGCCTTTATTTCCTTCCGTTACTCTTTCCTTGCCTAGCCGTGCACTGCGTAGCCTTGCGTTGTCGTGCATTACCCTTGCCTCGCCTGACCGTGCCTTGCCTTGCGTTACCCTTTCCTTGCCTTGCCGTGCATTGCCTAGCCGTGCGTTGTCGTGCCTTAGCCTTGTTTCCCCTTACCCCTGCCGTTCCTTCCGTTACCCTTGCCTTCCCCTGCTTTCCCTTGCCTTCCTTGCCTTCCGTTACTCTTTGCTTGCCTTCCGTGCATTGCCTAGCCTTGCGTTGTCGTGCCTTAGACTTGCCTCGCCTGACCGTGCCTTGCCTTGCTTTACCCTTTCCTTGCCTTGCCGTGCATTGCCTAGCCGTGCGTTGTCGTGCATTAGCCTTGCCTTGCCTTGCCTTGCCTTCCGTTACCCTTTCCTTGTATTGCCGTGCATTGCAAGCCCTGCGTTGCCGTGCCTTAGCCTTGTTTCCCCTTGCCGTGCCGTTCCTTCCGTTACCCTTGCCTTGCCTTGCTTTCCCTTGCCTTCCTTGCCTTCCGTTACTCTTTGCTTGTCTTCCGTGCATTGCCTAGACTTGCGTTGTCGTGCCTTAGCCTTGCCTCGCCTGACCGTGCCTTGCCTTGCGTTACCCTTACCTTGCCTTGCCCTTCATTGCCTAGCCGTTCGTTGTCGTGCCTCAGCCTTGTTTGCCCTTGCCGTGCCGTTCCTTCCGTTACCCTTGCCTTGCTTTCCCTTGCCTTCCTTGCCTTCCGTTACTCTTTGCTTGCCTTCCGTGCATTGCCTAGCCTTGCGTGGTCGTGTCTTAGCCTTTTTTCACCTTGCCATAGTCTTGCTAGCGTTGCCTTGCTTTTCCTTGCCTTCCTTGCCTTCCGTTACTCTTTGCTTCCCTTCCGTACATTGCCTAGCCTTGCGTGGTCGTGCCTTAGCCTTTTTTCACCTTGCCATAGCCTTGCTTGCGTTGCCTTCCTTTGCCTTGCATTCCTTTCCTTCCGTTACTCTTTACTTGCCTTCCGTGCATTGCCTAGCCTTGCGTTGTCGTGCATTAGCCTTGCCTCCCCAAACCGTGCCTTGCCTTGCGTTACCCTTTCCTTGCCTTGCCGTGCATTGCCTAGCGGTGCGTTGTCGTGCATTAGCCTCGCCTTGCATTACCGTGCCTTGCCTTGCGTTACCCTTTCATTGCCTGGCCGTGCATTGCTTATCCTTGCGTTGCCGTGCCTTAGCCTTGTTTCCCCTTGCCGTGCCGTGCCTTTTGTTACACTTGCCTTGCCTTGCTTTGCCTTGCCTTCCTTTCCTTGCGTTACTCTTTCCTTGCCTAGGCGTGCACTGCGTAGCCTTGCGTTGTCGTGCATTACCCTTGCCTCCCCAAACCGTGCCTTGACTTGCGTTACCATTTCCGTGCCTTGCCCTGCATTGCCTAGCCGTGCGTTGTCGTGCCTTAGCCTTGTTTCCCCTTGCCGTGCCGTTCCTTCCGTTACCCTTGCCTTGCCTTGCTTTCCCTTGCCTTCCCTTGCGTTCCGTTACTCTTTGCTTGCTTTCCGTGCATTGCCTAGCCCTGCGTTGTCGTGCCTTAGCCTTGTTACCTAGCCTCACCGTGCCTTGCCTTGCGTTACCCTTTCCTTGCCTTGCCGTGCATTGCCTAGCCCTGCGTTGTCGTGCCTTAGCCTTGTTTCCCCTTACCGTGCCGTTCTTTCCGTTACCATTGCCTTGCCTTGCTTTCCCTTCCCTTCCTTGCCTTCCGTTACTCTTTGCTTGCCTTCCGTGCATTGCCTACCCTTGCCTTGTCGTGTCTTAGCCTTTTTTCAACTTGCCATAGCCTTGCTTGCGTTGCCTTGCTTTGCCTTGCCTTCCTTGCTTTCCGTTACTCTTTGCTTGCCTTCGGTGCATTGCCTAGCCTTGCGTGGTCGTGCCTTAGCCTTTTTTCACCTTGCCATAGCCTTGCTTGCGTTCCCTTGCTTTCCCTTGCATTCCTTGCCTTCCGTTACTCTTTGCTTGCTTTCCGTGCATTGCCTAGCCTTGCGTTGTCGTGCCTTAGCCTTGCCTCGCCTGACCGTGCCTTGCCTT